>NC_135482.1:199055980-199283400 GCF_052094955.1 Ictidomys tridecemlineatus
GAGCTACAGGGACCAACACAGCGGACACTGGAGTGTGATGGTGCACAGCGACCGCGGTGCAGAGGAAGGCATCTGACCCTGGACACGGGTGCCCAAAACAGACCTGGGAAAGACCGCCTTTTTAACAAAAGGTGCTGGGAAAACTGGTTTTCCACCTGTCGAAGGCCAAAATCAGATGCATCTCTCTCACCCTGCCCCAAATCAACCCAGAGTGGATCAAAGGCCTCAGTCAGACCAGAAGCCATGCAGCTCCCAGAAGAAAACGCAGGGTCAGCACTCCAGCTTTCAGGCCCAGGCAACGACTTTTTCAGTCAGACCCTAACACTCAAGAAATAATGCCACAAGTTAATGCATCTCATTAAAAAGCTTCTGCACAGTGAGGGAAACAACAGGAACATGAAGAGAAGGGGAGCAGGTGGAGGGAGGCAGAGGGGGACGTGCTAGGGAGTGGCTAGACTCCGTTGTCACGTTGTGCACCGTGCGGTATGTATCACGTCTCATCAGCTTCTATGACCCTAATGCACCAATAAAAACTGGGGAAAAATGAAAGCAGTAGCATCATTACAGATTCTACTGTTATTGAGAAGATAAGGAAATACTATCAACACAATGCCCATAAATCCAACAACTCAGATGAAATGGACCAATTCCCTGAAAGACAGACGCTCAAAACAGTCAAGAACATCACCCGAAAACAATCTGAAGCAAAGCATGTAGGTGTGGCATAGACCCAGGGTATAAAATAAACATCCACTCTGACAAGAGCGGTTTCAAGAGCCAGGTGTGCGCGGGAGAAGGCACCCATCTCCCAAAAGGCAAAGCCCAAGCAGCTGGGGGCGGGCGCTGCACTCCACATGCAGCCTCAGCCCACGTGGCAGTGTAGGGACCCCTCCTCAGGGGCAGCCTAGTGGAGCCTGAGGCCCCCAGCTGCACACTCTGCACCCACCTAGTGAGAGGCCAGACACACGCACTCTCTTCCCAGGACCCACATCCCATCCTCCATGGGAACAGCATCATGCGACGCCCAGCTGGGGTGTTCCACGACACACCTGAAGGTCCACCTGCTGCCAGAGCAGAGGAATATCAGAGCCCAGGGAGACCCCACACCCCACATGAAGTGGGGCCCAGAAGGTTCCAGGAGGAAACAGGCCCCTGTGAAAGGCACCATCCAACAGAGTGGGTACCACAGCTGTGAGATCGCCAGGATCCACATTAAAAAGAGGAGGAGGAACAGGCAAAATTTCAACAATATATTTTATTTAGCCAAATATATACAAAATATTATCACTTCAATATGTAATCCATGTGAATAAAACATGGGAACGTTTCACATTCCTCCTTCATACTAACTACATAGTCTGAAATTTGGAGTGTGTCTCCCACTCCAGACTCTTCAGTCCAGGATGGGCACATTTCAAGTGCTCCACAGCCCCCGATGAACACAGACCCAGAGACTGGCAGCGGCGACCTCTGAGCATGGCCAGGCCTTGCACCCTGTGGACCACGTTGCCCCAGAAGGCCCTGTGGGTCCAACACAGGCAAGCACAGCACCTCTGCTCAAGGTGGGCACCTGCAGCATCAGTCTGGACTGTCCAATCCTACAAGCTGCAGCTTGAGAGATGCTGTGCTCGCCATGGACGTAAACAAAGACTCCATGAGGATGAGCATAGACGACATACACAGGTACACTCACTCGTGTGTGTCTGTATGTGGACGTGTGAATGTGTACATGCATGTCTACACACATGAATACATATGCCACACTGGGAGGAAAGATTTGCAAAGCAATTATCTGATAGAAGACTTTTGCCCAGACACATAACAGATTGTGGAAACTCAGGAGGAAAACAACCTAATAAATACACAGGCCAAGGCTCCTGACAGAGGCTGCCCATGGTGTTCAACTCCCACACACTCAGGGCAACGTGAGCTACAGCCACCTAACACCCCGACAGACGAGAACGCCCCCCCCCGGGACAAGCACCAGGAGCAACCGAGCCTTGCACAGAGAACTCAGCAGTCCAGCGCCTCCTGCACTGACCACCATATCCCCAGGGACTGGCACCACACGTGCAGCCCAGGGGACCAACCACTCGGCACCTTCACTGCAAGATTAAAACACGGGAACATTCAATGGTCAACAGGCAAATGACCAGCCAGCTGTGCTGATCCCGGGGACGACTCAGGTAAGGAGCAGAACCGGCACTCCCAGGCAACAGCAGGGAGTGAACCTCAAGACTGACCTGTGGTTAGTGAGAGGCCAGACACGGGCACAGACACAGCACTAGTGGAATTCTAGAAAACAGGAGACCAGAGGGGCTGCCTAGAGCTGGGATGCCAGGGGCAGCAAGGGGGGCAGGCATCTCCAGGACGCCTGGGTGACAGATGTGCCCTCACTGAATCAGGCACTGGCGTGGGGCAATATGCAGGGGGGTGACGCTGTAGGTGGCCAGCGCCCTGCCTGGGAGGCAGCCTCGCACACCTTTCCTGGGTCTCCATGTGCACGAGTCCCGAGCTCCTCCTCTGTGCGTGTGGCGTGCCTGGACTCGCTTTTTATTCCAGTCATTCCCAGGGCCAGCTGCCACTAGGACACAGACCTTATTCCCAGCAACCAGGCTCTCAGGCTGTGACTGTCTCAAGCACTGTACTGTTGCTTCTCACTGTCACCTCTGACACCCCTCCCTTCACAGGTCAGTCCTAGAGGATGCTGCTCACGTGTCAGGCGCCCTAGGATTATAAGACACTGCACTTTCCTGGCAGCCTTAATGTTTTACTTTCACCTTTAAACCATTCAAGCCATCTGAATTTTTCCTGGGATATGAATTAAAGCTCTTAATTTTTTTTCAAATGTCTGCCCAAAACCATGTACTCCAAAGCACTTGAACTGGGAACCAAACAGGTCACACCTCCGAGGTGGGTCTTCTTCCGCACGGAGCCTCGTGAGCCAGCACCACGGCACTGCTCCATCCAGAGGGCGGGCTCTTCTGACTCCTGTCTAGCGCCTGTTACATACCACAGTCCCAACATGCTGGCACACAGTGCAGCCAACTCCCCTTTGTTTTTCTTTTATTCTTTTTCAAAAAGAAAAAGGAAAAAAGCAAAACTCCCAGAAATTCTGAAGCTGAAACAATATCCATAGTCAAGAGAAAACCTGACAGGACAGAACCACACATGAGTCGAAGACCCTGACAGTGCCCCGTGGGCAGCGTGGCTGGGTCACAGCCAGGGGGTGTGGTCAGGGACAGGCTGACAATGAGCCGACCCCACGAGCACTCACCTGTCACACAGCCACCACGAGGCGCATTCTGCAGGGAATCTGCACCTTGCAGAAGAGCAGGAGCAAGTGAGCTGGGCCTAGAGCCACACCACCACCCGGGCAGGGAGAGGAAGAGCGAGTACAGACAAGAGTACAAGAAGGAAAGGGGCGCAGCTCACCGTGGACACTGGGAAGGCCACAGGGGCATGGATGCAGAAACCACACCAGCACATGCCAGAGCCTGGGAGAACAAAGCAGAGCAGTCCAAAGGCTGCCCAGGCCACCTTACAGCAGGGCACCAGCACCAACACCAGAGCAAGATGGTGATCTCCCTGACGTGATGCTCGTCTGGCCAGCTGCCCCTTCTCCCCTCCCGCCAAGCTGAACCCATAGGCCCTGCCAACCATCCACACCTGAGCGTGCAGTCTGATCCAGGGTTCCCTCCAGCCTGCACATCCTCAGCCCCTCTACACGTCCTCCTAATGTCCATGCGTCCACTGGAGCATATGAATACCACAAGTGACACCATATTTCCAACAGTGGCAGCCACACCTGAGCTGGACAGGAAAAACAGCAGATTATCATAACCACGCTTAAACCAAACTGGAGCAGCCTGGGAGCTAACTGGAGCACAGGCAGGCAGGCCCTGAGGACACTCGCCAGGGGCCACTCCACTCTGGGACTGAGCTTTGCACCTCCTGAGTGACAGAGGTGGCTATCAGCTGAGGACTCTTCACTCAGCAGGGAGTGGGGGTCTCTTAGGTTCTGCACTGGAAGTCGCACACAGCCTGATTTCTTGGTTTCACAAATTAAATAATTCCTATGCTGCATCACGTTAAATCCAATTCAACCCCCACCCCAGGCCTGGCAAGGGACCATCTCTTCACAGACTACTAAGAGATAAGCAGTGCATCTGAAAGATGGTTGCCTTTAATTCTCTAAGTTTTCATTTATGCAACATAAAAAAGGCAGATTTAGGTGACCTGATATGACATTTTTACAAAAACAGTTCCCCCCAACATCTGGTCAGTGGTATATAAATATTTACAATGAAAAAATAGGCAAGGGAAAAGGAAACCTTCATTATCCAAGTCGAATTTTTTCCAATGCTTGTCAGGATTCTGAAAATAAAATTCTTACTTTGGAGTTATTTGTATCTACACACTGCTTCAGCTGACAGTTTTGAGCAATCTGGCTGCACTGTCTTAGGTCTCTGTTCTATATCGTGCCTACTTGTTTCTGTACTGTTTTAGAAGTTATCTGAAATAGTAAACTAAATATAAAAATGTAACTTTGGAAGAAAAAGTCAGAACAGACATATGTGAAGGCAACGAGTTAAGACACAAATGCTCTCACGGGTCAGTATGTCACAGCACTGAAACCAAAACAAATGCTCTGTGTATTATCTTAGTAGGGACATCTTTTTTTTCAGTTTAATTTCATTATGATAACAAAAATTGCCTCTAAAGAGGATGTTAAAAAAATAGCCTTGACATTACCATTTCAATTCATGAATACAGCACTGCCCTTGTGCTACAAGAAACACAAGTTTCTAAAAAAGTGACAAATATAAACGACACAGAGAGCTTAGGCAGCCCAAAACACCCCGGCATCTTCTGAGTGGGAAGACAGCTCCAGCCAGCCTCTTCGACCCAGCGACCTCGCACTCAACTGCAGCACAAAACCCACTCTGCCAGCCACCCTGCCACAAACACAGGGCTTCCCTCCAGCTGCCCGGAGGGCCCAGAATGTGAACTGAATCTCAGCTGACCACAGCAACTTGCGCAGCTCCTCGGGAGAAGGCGCCCGTCACATGTGAGAACTGCGCCGCCCTCTGGTGCCCAGAGACACGCGGAGTCTGGGCTCTCTGGCTTTATAATGCTCGTTGAAGTCCAACCTGAAGCTGAGAAACCGGAGACTTTCGTCAGAGCTGGTCGTCAGTAACACCAGGAACTGCTGCACGATGCCCTGGAGAGACAACAGCAGTGGACACTCGTTTAGAAGCGAACCACCCCACCAGCTCCTGACCCCTCCAGGCCCCTAGGCTGGTTCTTCCTTCTGCCAAGAGCCTGCAATGTACCCTCAGCAGGCCTCAGGGACCTGGGGCTGGAACCTGGAGCTGGCTCCGCCAATGCCACAGCACCCGGAGCTCAGTTTACAAACACAATTAGCAAAGCAAAAACTAACAGACTTTTCCTTTCGGTCCTGAAGTTGTACAAAAATAAACAAAATCCTGTAGAAGCACTCGATCCTTCCTGCTCTGAATCTAAACCGGTGCTGGCTTTTCACTCCCCAGGTGAGGCTGCAAGCACGTCCACCCAGAGCTCTGAGGGGACACAGGCTGAAAACATGCAAGCTGACCCGGACAGGGGCCGGAGAGCAGGCTCCACTCGAGGCCATGGCAGGACACGCCATCACCTCTGCCAAGGAGCTTTGTAAAGAGGCCGCAATGGGACGCGAGCTGTCCCATAGTCTAATACAAGCAGCCGCCTGCTCAGAGTCACAGGGTCCTGTGCGGCTCCACTGTGACTACACCACCAGCACAAGCTATCTATAAGGGGCTGCTCTTCACCTCTGTGGCTTCAGCTGTCTTGGAAGAGCCTTCCACAGGAAAGACACAGGCACCAGGCCTCGCCACCCTACAGTCTTCTCTGTGGCCACCCCTCTGCCGGCCTGCAGTGGCAGGCGCAAGCACTCGGACCCACACAGGACCCACCTGGGGCACACACACCCTGCAGCATGCTCAAGTTTCCAGTGTCTGTGTAGGTGACAGGAAAGCCACTAGAATGATAGAGACTGGCTTCCTGTGACAAGCAGCACCTAACACCCAACCGTCTCAGTACGCCAGAGCGGAAAAACGGCCTTTTGCTGTTAAGGAATTTGAATGGTAATGATTTATCGAGATTAGGACGGCAATTTCAACAAAATCGGGATTAGACTAATCAAGATTACTCTTTAAGATCTATATCAACTCCATCAGGGAAATATGTAACCATAAACTAGACCACTCTCTCTCTGAAGCAGGCAATTGGCCCAATTCTTTAGATCATACAGTACTACTCTGTGGCTACAAAACTATCTTATTTTAGCAGCACAGAGCTAGTCACAGGTGTCCACTTTTAGGAAGCAGGCAACCGGCCCGGGCACAGGCGCACCTGCTCTGGGCCTGGACAGCTCCTCTACTGGCCCCGTGGTCTGGTGTGGTGTCAGCAGGCTGGAAACAGCCCTCTCTGCAGTCTGGCACCAGCCCACAGGCCCCGAGTGCCAACCTCCCTGTTGGGCTTCTTGTCGAGGCTGCCCCATAGGAGCCCATTCAGACCTGTCTCCCAGTAGGCCCCTGGGCCCCTGGGCCCCTGGGGCTCCATCCTGGCCACCACTCACATCTATACAAACCAGAGCTATTCGGAGGGAACCAGTTCTTTGAAAGCAAGAGAAATTTCTGTCACAGGAAATGCTAACACCCACCTGGTAGAAGTGCGTCAATATTTGCAACTGTGAACACATTTTTGGTACAGAGTCTTGAAATTCTCGGATCCTCCTATTCTCCTCCTCTTCCTCCACTGCCGTCACCCCCCACTGACCCTGAAGAATCAAAATCACCAAATTTAATTTCTTGATAAATACTTGCTTTTAGTACCTACAGTATTACACTGTACAGCAGGCAACAACCTATGTGATTCACCCAAGCTGCCCGTCCTTCCCGACTACAGATGCACACAGTCTGACATCCTCCTGACAACACAGGTGAGAGTGGACCCCAGGCGGGCACCGCCATGTCCCTTAGGACAGGCTTAATTCATTCCTGAGATTGAGGCAATTCTACTGGAGACCTTTCCACCTACTTCTATTTTTAAAAAGGTAATTTCCAATCAGTGGTGACTTAAATAAATGCCTTTTCAACCAGCAATGTACAGGCATTACTGAACTCATCTCTTTTTAGTAATTTACATGGAGGAGTACTCTAGACCCTACACTAAAATATAAACATGCTCCTTTGCTGCAGCAGAAAGCATAAAATGATGTACAGAGCTCATACATGAACAGCCTACAGCCTCCTCATCACATGGAGATGCACACATGTGGCCTCACCCAGTGGGATGGGGACCAGCAGCTGCAGAGCTGCAGGGGTCCCCCAGGAGTGAGACGATGGACCAGATGCTCATGGGCCCAGCATACATCACTGCCCACGCATTCCAAAGTGTTTGCTCCAACCTACCCTCCACTAGCAGTGCCAAGTTCTCACTGGCTCCACCTACCCACAGTGGACACTGTCAGTCTTCAAAACGTTGGCCTTTTGTGTGCACATATGAGTACACAGGAACAAACCCCACCATCATGCACAGCTACAATGCTCCAATAAAAAGGTAGGAAAAAGAAAAGCTCAGGAAACAAAAACAAGGTCAGCCATTCTGCCTGGTGCAGTACAGATGACTGGGGTTTAGTCTTGAGTTACTGGTGGTTAACACGGATACTTCTCAATTGAAGGCACATGGTTCCTGGGGTCGTCGCATGGACCTGCAGCTGCACTCACGCATTCTGGATGAGCTGACACCTGTGTGGATGCACACAGCTCCTCTAGCTGAGCTGGCGGTATGTGCTGGTGTTACTAACTGGGATGTAAGATCAACTTAACTTCTTTTGTAATTACCCAACTGGAAGGTCTCCCGCCCTCACGGTCACGCTGATACTTGATGCCCTCTGAAGCTCTAGTACCTCACCTCTGCACCGAGGTGTAAAACCCTGTCCTGGCTCCTGTGTGTTCGGGCACAGGAAGGTCACGGAGCTGCCTGACGCTGCCGACTCATGCCCCTGCCTGCTCTTCTCCGTGCCACCCCTGGACACATGGGGCCACTTTTGGATGATTCTGCTCCACTGATCTTTCCTCCAGCCGATATCATTCTTTTAATTACCATAACTTCATTGTAAGTCTTGAGTATACACTCATCCATCCGTAACCACGGGGACAGTGCCAGGAGCCTAGTAGACACCAAAATCCACAGATGCTCGAGTCTTTACAAGAGGGCAGTGCTCACACAGGACACGCACACACCTCACCGCACTCTGAACCGTCTCCAGACACTTAAAGCACCTGACACCATGTACGTGCTAAGCACACAGTGGTCACACTGCGTTGTCTCAGGGATATGACAAGGAAAGAAGGCTGTAGTGTGGAGCACCTTTGCAATTTTTTTCTCCCAAACATTTCCGACCTGCAGAAGGTCGAGTCTGTAGATGCGGGGACAGCTGTGTGAGTGTCCTCCATCACTCATGCCAACCCCTTTTCAGCTGACCCTTCCCTAAGTCTTATTTCCACATATATCTTGGAATTAATTAATCAATATCATCATAAAGACAAGGCAAAGCCACAGTCCTGGGGTCAGAAAAGGCACTGGGCCACCTGGGTCCAATTCTCCACTGCACAGGCCGCTCCCCACTGGGCCCTTTGCTGCCTCTTAAGGTGCCACACAGCAGAAGGCACGGTGCCTCTTCCTGGCACTCTAAGACCCGGTCCACGGGCTCCCTGCTACAACCACTCAGCTGTCGAGGGTCACTTTTCAGCACAGGGACAGCCACAGGGGCCCGCACACCTCAGCTGGCCTGCTATCTGTGATGTGTCCATGGGGCTTCCACAGACGTGCAGCATCTCAGAATCCTTTAAAGGCATTCCGTGGAGGACTCCACTGCTGCTGAAGGAAATGAACGGGCTGCTGCAGGCTGACCTTGTTCCCAGCCACCCCGACAGAGGCACTTGTTCACTTCAGTGACTCACCTGAAAATCCTCTCAGACTTCTGAGCTCCCAAACCAGCTTCGGCAAAAAGAAGGTAGCTTTTCTCCCTGTGTGCTCCCTTCCTCAGCTCAGTGCAACACAGCGACAGCCCTGGACCCGAGGTCTCTGGGAAGGTCCCCAGACCTCACTGTCGAGCACAATGTTCTGCTGCAGATTTCCCATGCAAATGCTTCGTCAGATTTGCTTGGAATTAAAGGATTTTTCTCATTCATTTGTAAATGGGAACCATAATGTTTTTATTAGAAAGATGCAAAGAGCTTTGTACCCTGGGACTGTGCCCAAACGTGGCAGAACCCATTTTCCTTTTCACATGTCACAGTTTGGTGATACTTTGGGTTCTTACATCCACGTTCACAACAGGAAAGGTCCTTGCTGCCACTTGGGACTACTGTGGCAAGAAGTTAGCTCATCACTGGACTGAAAACCCCCTAGTATGAAAACCATACCTCAATTTCATGCTGCTTCTTTTTCTCTTCAAACTGTAATCGTCTCTGCAGTTCTTCCAGAGCAGCCCTGTATATTGCATCTTGAGCATTCTGAAGCTCAATAATCTGGTCAAACACAGCTCTGAGTTGGTTTAAAAGTACCTAAAAAGATATACCATTTTTTTGTTTAATCACAAGAACATTGATGTGCTGCTAAGCTTCCTGAATCTCTAGAGAGACAGAAGGACACTTGGTTTGGATGTGGTCTGTCCCCTCTACAACTCACACTGAAATCTGGTCCCCAGCCTAACAATGCTGCAGGCAGAGGGGCTGTGAGAGGCGCTCGGTCCCGAGGTCACACGAGGAAAGGACCGTGCTGCTCTGTAGGAACTGGAGGTGTCTTACAGGACTGAGCACCCACTCCCACAGGCCTGAGTTGTCCTGAACCAAGCACACCCCTCGTGTTCTGTCCCTCCCATCCGTGCCCACTTGAGCTGCTCTTGCACCAGGTTGCAACACAGCACGAGCCCCTCACCAGATGTAAAAGAGATGTGAGCACCATGCCACTGGACTTGCAGCCTCCAGAATCATGGGCCAAAACAAACCTCCATTCTTTATAAATCATCCCATTTCAGGTTTTCTATTACAGCAACAGAAAATGGACCAGGACAATACTATCAAGTAAGTCATCAGCCCAAACTCTCCAAGTGTTCACCAAATACCTACTACTGATCAGCACTGCATGAGGTACTGGCAAAACACTACTTCTGCACTTAAAATCATCTACGGTTTGGGCTGAAGCTGTGCTCAATGGTACAGTGCAGGCCTAGCATGTGCAAGGCACTGGGTTCCATTCTCAGGACCACATATAAATAAATAAAGTCCATTTACAGTTTTAAAAAAAAAATTAAAAAAAAAAAAAAACTTCTATGGTTTGAAGATGGCTTGCCCCCCAAAATGCAAGTGTTGGAGACCTGGTCCCCAACCTGTCAGTGTAAAATTGTGGGGGCCTTTAAGAGAGGCCCAGGCCATTAGAGGGATTGATGTGTCCCCTGAGACAAGACTCATCGTAGCAGGAGCAGGCTCTTATGAAGCAGGTCAGCTCTCATGTCCCTCTCTTCCACACACACCACTTGCCCTTGCAGTTCCTGCCAGGAACTGAAGTTGCATGTGGCCCTCACCAGAAGCCAAGCCCAAGCAGGTGCCATGCTCTCAGACTTCCAGAACCCAAAGCTAAATGAACCTCTTTTCTTTAAAGTCATCCCCTCAGGTATTTTGTCATAGCAACTGAGTACTAATCTGATGAAGTATCAAGCTCTCCATGCAAATTCTCTCAAATTCTCACACCAATCCAACAGAAGCATTAGACCTAGTGATGGTAAATACCTTTTTAAAACATGCTTGCACATGTGCACACAATGTGGCTTTTGATCACTTTCAAGTAGCAGCCAACAACCGTGTGCCAGTCACTATGATGAACATTCCACATAGATCACATAACTTCACTCTTGCACATCTGCTGAAGAGAACCAGTATGCCATTTAAACCGGGAGAGCGCCGCAGTCGAGCAATGCAGTGGAAGTCCAGCCCTGGCCTGTCCCTGGCAGAGCTGTTCATCTGTCTGACTGTGGCCACCTGGCCTGCTAATAGTGCCCGTGACTGAGGCACACGGCAGCAAGGCCTCCCGCGGCACTGCATGCTCTCCAGCCACAGCCACGTAGCGGGCCATGTGCTGAGGGTGTTCCCAACACCCTCTAGACAACACACACACCGCCCGACAGCCCAAAACCCGCTACAGTCTCAGCCCAACAGAATAGGTCTCGTGATGGTAAAAGGGGTCACAAAGCCAGTAACCCTTTAGAATAACACGCTTTAAATTACTAGGTATATTCCAAGTACTTTAGACTACCTTGTTGTTACTTGAATGTTTCTAAGACACTGTTTACAGAAGACTCTTTGGGCTCAGCATATTTTAGGCATGTGATCAATAGTTGTTTAGTAGTGAAGTTTAGTGTTATCAAAACCCTGTCTTCTCAGCTATGCTTGTCTAATCTAGACACTCAGATGTCCAGGCAAAATGAGAGCTGTAAAGCAGGATGTCCCCACAGCAGGACCTTGAGGTGAGCACAAAGGCTCTGGGAGCAACCCTCAGCTATCTGTGATGGTGCCAAAGAAGCCACTTAACCTAAGAAAGGCACCGAGGCTTGGGACCTGTGCAGCTCATCTGCTGCAGGGAAAGCAGCATGCTCTTCCTTGCCCAGGCCCGAGTGAAACCAGACCTCCAGAGAGACCTGCAGGGAACATGCCACCCCAGAACAGGAGCCCCCGGGAGAAGACAGCTTGCAAAAGCTTAAGGCCGTGGGAATGCAGGGCCCTCGTCAGGCAGTCTGTTCAATGCATGAAGCCAGACACTGGCTCAGTGAAAGCCCATGTGAGACCACTGTCCCTGGACTGACAGTGACACAGCTGGGAGGTGGCTCCATAGCGCAGCACTGGCCTCCACGTCAAGGGCACTGGTCCACCCAGCACTGCAACAGACAAGAGAGAGAAGCAGCACCCTAACGCAAAGGCTCCTGCTTCCTTTGCACACTGTCTGGGACTTGGGCACAACGCCACTGGCCATCTGTTCTCTCGGCGCCTTGTGTGGTCTACCGTGTGTTCCCACAACAGAGCATGGCTCAGGACACGTCTCCTTCTGGACCACACAGGGGTCAGCTTGCCCGCCATGCTCCACCCGCCTCAGGCACGTCACAGCATGCTCTTCTTCCACCCACTTTCTTCCTATTCTGTTTAGAAACAGTGAGCCTCAAACATCACTGAATTGCTGCCGACGACGTGGCAGGGCCATATGATTCTAAGGTGCTCCGTCTAGCACCTGCTATCCTCCTGGGGCCTGTCAGTCAGCCTTACCCTGGAGCCACTGTCCAGCAGGCAGCGGGAGGTAATGGTGTCCAGGAAGGCCTCGTGCGCTGCGATGATGTGGTCCAAGTCCTGGGCCTGCTGGACTCGATTCCAAAGCTCGTCCCAGGAGCATTCCAGCACCTGCAAATGACAAGTTCAGGCTTTTGGATATGCCAGGTTCTTCCTGTTGCAGGAGTCTGCATTACTAATTCAGACTACAGTCAGCATACCTCGAATGTGATGTAATACTGCATTTGATGAATGAAGTGCACCATCTCCGAGGCCAGAATGTGACACTGATGCAGCACCCCAGAGAGCTCTGCAGAGAAGACAGTGTGATCACAAGGGGCATCCAGGACAGTCAGCCAATGGTTTTAACAAGGCCCCAGCTTTAGCAACCAACCCTAAAGCAGGAAACCACCTCCCATTGTCCATTTCTGAGCTCGGAAAACACAACAGGACAGGGCGCCTGCTCGAGTAGTGCATCTCTCCTCCAGACAGAAGGGCCTGGTGGGAAGGGAACCAGATAGACCACACACGGCTGGCGTTATAAAAATGCAGTGCCATGACTAAGCATAGCTAGTGTACAGCCTCTTCACAGCAGCCTGTCGGCTATGCACAGGACACTAACTACTCCCCAGCTATTTGGAGACAAAAAAATGAACTTCCTTAAGGACTGGGGGACCATGTCACCTGCAAGGAAGATGGCCTCTGAAGGTGTCAAGGTGCAGCAGACCTCTGTGCTTCCTGTGAAACTGAAGACACTGTCACAAGGCTGAAAGGTCACCATGGAGTAAAGCTCTCTGCTTGCACTTTTAACTTCCTGCTCAAAATCACGCCAGAACAGTGTTGCACTAATGCACGTGAAACTGAGCCAGGTGGGGCCACCAGCAGGATGGCTGTGAGAGGACAGCTGCACATACCTGTGCTGCCTCTCCGCAGGCCCTCACTTAGCTGCCAGACGCAGATCTGTGAGAACTCAGCGCTGCTCCTCCTTCAGAGAGCAGTGCAGGAGCAGAACAGGCACGATGCGGTAACAGCGGCCACGCACACGCCAGAACCGCTCCCTCTATGACGCCAGGTGAGGATGCAAGGGGACCCTAGTCCAGTTTGTGTCCCCTTAAGAAGACAGGGAGACACCGGGGGGAGAAGATGTCCATGTGACGGCAGAGGCAGAGACTGCCAACATGCCCCGTGGCAAAGGTCAGGAGAGCCATCCCGACAGCCTCCGAGCAGCTGGCCTGGCTGCACCTTCCTTCTGCATTTCTGGCCTCCAGAACTGTGACCCAGTTTGTGGTACTTTATCCCAGCAGCTCCAGGACACAAACGCACAGGTGACCAGCGATGTGGGATGGCACCTCCCAGGGAGGCACTACTGCCAAAGGAAAGGAGCCCCTTTCTGCAGGCCAAGGTTAGGTCACTGAGGGTCTTCTGGAGCCCTGCTTTATTAGCACCATGTGGTCAGGGGAGGAAAGAGGGAGAAGTGACCCAAAGTTTTATAAAATACAAACTCTTCAACAAATGACAAGTATCGCACATAAACTGCACGAATGCTATGCAAACAGACTACAGCACCAAGTCCTAAAACCTGGGAGACACAAGGGCGTAGGCGGCCAGAGCAGGGTGGCCAGGGAGGAGGTCTGGCAGGGCCAGAGCAAAGGAGCACAAGAGGGTCTTCTGATGAGGCCAACTTTCTGCCCGAGGAAAGTGCCCGCAGACACAGGCGGGGTCCCAACCAGACAGACACTTCTGTACCTGCGCTCCTAAGCAGGGAGACGGATAGAAAAACTAAAACAGACACGTGGACAGAGAGGTACCAATCAATAATAGTGAGGAGAGCATGGACAGGGAGGAGATAAGGAAAGGAAAGAGACCATAAAAAGAACTGGCCAAAACTCCCCACCAGACTCCCAATTCTTTGCTAAACAGAGACAACAAACCCAGAATCCCCAGACAGTAACAGTGAGTGCAGCCTGAGATGAGCCAGCCACGTGCTTGGAAAATGGCAAGAGAAAATGCAGAAGCAGATGTCACTCAGCTCTAGGAATCTGGGCCTCAGGAGCTGGACTCTACAACACTGGAGAGCCAGGTAGCCCAAGAGCAGAGCCGAGGAATCCTGACGCAAACGTGGCACACGAGCACTCCTCTTGTGAGAGAGAGGCGCAAACCCCTGAATGCACAGAGGAGGCTTAAAAAGCCAGACTTCAGAGATGAGCAGAATCCACACTCAGGGAGGTGGGAGAGCTGCATCCGGAGGGACATGATGAACAACACACTGCACACCTTTCTGGGGCTCAGACTCACAGAAGCACTGACACGCTGACCCTCAGGCCACATGTGGGGAGAGGTAGGAACCTGACCAGTGGCCTGTCCAGTAGGTCTCTGCATGCACATGCCAGCCTGTCTCATTCCACAAGAACCCTGCGCTCTAGGACTCACGGCGCATCCTCTCCAGAGCTGGGACGTGTCTGTGAAACACAGCCAAGATCCTCTTACAGAACTCCACAGGTGCCTCAGTGCTCCTGCCACAGCCCAGACAGCTGAACACAGCGAGCTGGCTTCCACCAGCAGAGCAGTCTCACCTCTGCGCACACCACAGTCCCTGCCAGCATCCCACCTGCTTCGCTTCATCAGTGAGCCATCCACACCAGACGTCCTCCCGCTGCTCGGATGGACGTCCACGGGCACGGGAAACACACGTCCAAGGCTCAGGTGCAGTTTCCAGCCCAGCTGAAAGCCCCAAGCAGAGACTGTGCTTTTCACTAAGAAATAAGCTCCATTCCAGCTCAACTTAGTTCTCAACTTGTAAAGGCAAAGAAACGTGCTCTGAGTGGAGTTCAGCTACATCCTGGGTTAGTCACCTTCTAAGGGAAAGAGCCACCATCTGCAACTCCAGGCTCAGTTTCAGCCCAAGCCTCATCACCTTGAGTTACCGGTCTGTGATGTGTGCCCACAGCCTGGTGGTCAACTGTGTCCATTCAAACACTCCACGTGTCCAGGTTACACAGCTCTCTGGTGCCCAAGTCACGTGAAATAGTTCAGGTGCTATTTGTAAGGGTTTCCTGGCGTTCTACATTCTATCACAGATGCCTGGTGGGTTTCCCCACTAATAAATATGCCGCCTGGTGTCCTTCCTGAGGTCTGCCTGGGACACCTACACCTGACCACCCTCTCTACCTGCAGCGAAACAGGCACTTCAGACACGTTCTGAGAAATCGTGACCTGAAAATAATGCCACCTTACAAGTGATAAAAATAAGTAAAAGGTGAACCAAAAAGTCACCCAAGCAACGAGGCCTTGGCTCGCCCTGAGCTTTCCACCTTCGGGTCACCCAACTTCTCCCCGCTTCACTGTGGCTACTGTCACCCTTGCTGCCATTTGCTGTGGAGCACAGGTGCAACCCAGAGGAGAAGTGTGGGGAGAGCCAGCAGCGGTGCCCGTGAGGAAGAGGCACAGCAGGACAGTGGCCGGGGACAGCTGGCTGGGCACACGCTCTAGCCTCCCGAGCCACAGAGACTAGACCAACGTGTGCTGCACCTTCCAGGACCTCCACGTTCAGCACCAGGTGAGGCTCAGGTTCCTCCGCCAGCTGAACCCGCATGAGATGCAGGTGCCGGCTGGAGACACCCACCTTGCATTGCAGCCCTCTGAGGCCCAGGGCATCTCTGGAAGCCCTGTACAGGCAGCGAGGCCTGCAGCTTGGGAGAGAGAGCACCCTGGGACAAGCACCTGGGAGAATAGGGCAGAGCCCCACAAGGGCCACCCCTTCCTGAACTTCCAGAGCCACTACCAGATGCCCAGCCTAGCCCTCTGGACAATTCTGAAAGCATCTGATATCCAACATTCAATCCAAACATGAGGCCACTTCTCACAACTTCCATTCATATTAACTAATTTTTTATTCACTTTCTTGCTAAGATTTCTATTTTTATTTTCAAGCAAACTTGAGTCAATCCTGAGCACAGACATGTACCTACACGCTCTTGAACCAGCCACTTCCCGTCCCCAGTGGACACAGTCATTGACTAGGAGACCTCCGTGGGCTCTGCTGGGAGAACTGAACCTGGCCAGTGGTTCAGAGCTGCCCCCAGAGGGCTCCCTCCGTGGCAGACAAGGTCAGCAGTCAGACACGGCCACGCCCCAACACCATCTGTGCTGGGAGCACTGTCTCACTCAGCGGCATTGGAAAGGAGGAGAAGTCAGTACCACTTATTATCACTCACGCCGGGGATAAACTTGTGTTTAGTACACAAAGTGATTTTTAAAAACAATTGTCATTTACATTTCTTCTAAGCTAATAAGATTATATTATCTTAATATTAAAAAGTAAGCAATAAACTCCCACTAACCAATGTTCTCCCCATCCCTATCCATTGTAGAGAACTGACATCCTCTATGGTTCTCTAAATATTCAGTGTCGAACCTTTTTGGTTTTGTATGAACGAATATATCTCAAAAGAGAGGGAGAGGTGATTTCTGGATCAGTCTCACCTACAGTCCTTACCACTCTTCACGAGGAGGAACGCAGTCTTCCTCCTCCTCGAGATCAGGCCATGCCATTTCAACAGGACCGGCAGTGACCACTTCGACAGGCTCTTCTGAGCAGAGGGAGCCTCGGCTCTCCTTCCCCACCCACAGGGCTGGGGGAGACCAGGAGCTCACTTGCCTACACTGTTCACTTCCTCACGAAACACGACACAACACGAAGTAAGTGCCACGGGCAGCAGTATCTTTTAGGTTAACTGAAGCTAACAAACCATTTAGTGGAACTGTGTTATACAGCTGAAGGGCAAATAGATAAAAATTCTGCCATCCAGGGAAAACAATCTTAAACTGAAACAGGTACGGTCCTCCTGGCAGAGCACCACACCCTGTCCCTGCCAGGTGCAATGACACACATCTGTAATTCCAGGGAGTCACTCGAGAGACTGAGGCAGGAGGATGGCAAGTTCCAGGCCAGCATGGCAACCGAGTGAGGCCCTGTCTCAAGATAAAAACCAAAAAAGGGCTGGGATGTGTCTCAGTCGTAAATTGCCCTGGTTTATTCTCTTTGTCCAAAAAACAAAAACAAAAGAAAGCCTCCAGTCCCGAGCAGGTGGACTTCCCTGAACTGCCCACTGGCATGATGGGGCCGGGCAGGGTCCTGACGAGAGCCACTGAACGCTCACTGGAGCAACGCCACCCTCCACACTGAGGACTACCACAGGCAGCTCTCAGGAGCACCTCAGGGGCCCCATGTGCACTAGCCTCAGGGTTGCAGTGGATAGACGCATCTATACCACCAGTTAATTTCTGCTCATGAAGACGCTTGCCACAACCAACTTCAAAATACTTCTCAAAATCTAACTTAAGCACATTAATCCCCCTCAAAAGGAACATGGGCAATAAATAATTTTTTGGAAAAAGAAAGACAAATAGGAAAAAAACAAAGTGTTCACCCTCATTAGTCATTTTAAAAGCATAAAACATTTAAAATGAACTTTGACTTATCAAAAACCTAATTCACTTGAATGTAAGATCCAACTGTCAGCAGAAACAGCAATACCAACACCTTCCATAGAGTGAGAGCTGGGCTCGTGGGGATGTGACCTAAACGGCACAAGGCTTCCAAAAGCAGCCTGACCGTGCGCCCCACAGCTGGAACACAAGTGCCAAGTGCAGTGCACAGAGGTGGAGCTGGAGCCCACACTTGTGAGTCTGCAGTGATAAAACAACAGTGCAGCCAAGGCAACACGATGCTGTGGTCAGAAGGTTCTGGAACAAGTTCACTGACAAAAGGAAAGGACCGGCGAGAGAAGCGAGAGTCAAGCTCAGCACGGTAAGACCCACTCATGTAAGTTACTAACTGGACAGACACCAAAGGTGCATATTCACGTACAGAGAAAATAGACCACAAGATTTATTACTTGTCTCCAAGTGAAGAACAAAACATGGGTCTGGGGTTGCAGCTCAGTGGTAGAGCGCTCGCCTAGCACGCATGAGGCACTGGGTCTGATCCTCAGCACCACACAAACCTAAACTAAAACTAAAAAGTAAATATTAAAAAAAAAAACAAAGCCACACTGTTGATTATTTGCAATGGTGAGAGAAATGCGATCCCCACCATCAGCACCTAAAGGTGCTCTGGAACTCAGATCCCTAAAACCAAAGCACCCAAGATGCTGATACTGATGAAGAGAGCAGCACAGGGACAAAGTCTCTGCACGACTGGGTCCATCTGGTCGGTGGGCGGCCGAGAACCCACTCCTTGACCCTACTGACAAGAGCGGAGGAGGAGGACAGCAGAACTGCAGGGAACGCGACATCTCGCAGGCAGAGCCAGTGACAACAGTGGCAGTGCTACCTGTGGAACTGCCCAGGGCAACTGCACCCCGGGAACACAGGGCAAGCAGGGCCTGTGTCCAGGGCCATCTCTGGAACCCTGCCCCCCCTCAGCTACTCTGAGGACCCACCACGAGCCCTTCTGCACAGCAGCTTCAGGCGCCCAGGGAGACCCTGGCCAGGCAGGTCCCCGCTGCCTGCAGCCTGCCCAGGCGTCACTGTCTGGGACTCTAGAGTCTAGCAGAGACACCGAGATCTTCAACTCCTTTTTTATTTTTAATAACTGCTTTTCACCAACCCCAGGGCTTATTCTCTTTAGTTTTCTTTAGATGTATTGACTAAAATAATTTCTCAAAGGTTCTTGCCAAATCAAATTCAAAGCAAAGATTTCCCAAGTATTAGCAAATGAAGTCATTCAAGATTCGTGACATTAGAACGTGACTGACACCTCACATTTTTACTGTAAACGTTTCCATGTCCTGGTTTATGGAAAAATAATGTACTAAATAAATTCCACAAGAAACATAAATAAGACACTAAGTGAATTTTAAACAAGTCAATGACTTGTTAAATGGCTTTCCTTCCTTAAAACCGCCACTGTTTAAGCACAGTGGAGCACACATGTGATCCCAGCTACTTGGGTGACTGAGTCAGGAGCATTTAAAGTTCCAGACCAGCCTCAACAACTTAATAAGAGTCTGTCTCAAAAAAAAAAAAAAAAAAAAAAAATTAAAGAGCTAGGGATGTGGCTCAGTGGCAGATTGGGTTCAATGCCACCCCAAACTGCCTACCAATATAGTTAAAGTGTTTAACTAGGTAACAGTTGACAACCAGTGAAAAACAAATGGGATTTTTTAAAAATATATTTTTTTATGATCTGAAAAAGTAACAGTATGACTCACTTTGCTCATTTGTACCGATGTCCAGATAACTCATGTTACGAGCAAGCCCTTTCACTAAACAATACCGAGGAAAACAGTGGCTCCCTCCAGCTGGACTACTTCAGATAGACTTCTGTTTCCAGGAAGTCACTAGAAACCAGACAGTGCGGCCGGGGGCAGGCACATGCCCACACGGCCACCCCACAGGGCCTACCCGGCATGCTCCTCAGGAGCTTGGCGTTGCACATGTGTCCCTTCCGGATGTCGGTGAGGATGTACTCCATGCGCTTGGCCCTCCAGAGGAAGTTGAACGCTCTCAGGTAGTGGCTCATGCACTCTCGTGTGAACACCTGGGGGACAGCGGAGACAGGGTCACGGCACTCGCTGCAGACTGCAACCAACCGAGGTCCCAGCCTCCAAAGAGGCAACAAATGCTCAGTCAATGCCAGCAAACTCCAGGAGATGCGCAAGTCACTGAACCAGCGCATTTCAAGGAAAGCATCACAACCGCCATGACACTGGTGATTTACAGGCCAGGCACAGCCCAACAGCAGAGGCAGGCGTTTTTACACCCACCCTGCAGCAGGGAAAACTGAGGTGACATGGCTAGGAAGTGGATCATCAGAACCTTGACCCAGGCTAGGCCCAGACTAAGTGTGGACGCTTAGCTATGACTCCCAGCTCCTGGAGGGACCTAACAGCAGCTCCAAGGTGGAAGGGAGGCCTAGCGGAATCTCCACTCTGAAGGGTCCCTCAGCCATCTTCATGGATCTACTCATCACTTGAATACCCCATCTGATGCCCACAAATGTGGCTTCCCAAGCACTGAATTCACCTCACCAGCCCCTGGTGGGGACCAAACAAGGCCTTCCCTGCAGCCCCTCAGGGACTCAGCCCATGAGTCACTTCTTAGATCAAGGATGAGCTATGCACTTGTGGCACAGGGTCTTCTGCAGACCACAGCCACATATTTCTGACACAAACATGAGGGCTGCAGTGGAGCACGTGTCCACCTCCATCAGAGGAAGGGCAGAGGAAGTGTGGCCTGCCTCAGTGTCCACCCTGCACCAGAGACACGTGGACATGGCCGGCTCGGCAGGCCCCTTCTGCCACTGGGACAAGGCCAGCCTTCGCTCTGACGGAAGCTCCTGCACCCCTGGACCTGGCCTTGTCCACCTCCTCTTCTTTATCTAAATGTGACGTATGTGGCCCTATTCTACCCATCTCACCTGCCCAAGCTCTACCCATCCTCCAGGACAAAGGTACACGTCGTTCCCCCGAGGCGCCCATGTCCCTCTTCCTCAGACACCTAGAACATTACTGCTGGATGTCCTTAGTTTTAGTATGTGATTAAGGACTACCCATTTATTCTCCCGTATGCATCTTTGTGCCAGTACCTGGCAGGAGCCCACACTGATGGAGGACCAAGCGCTGGAGCAGAGGTGACTAAACTTGCACTGAAGGTACTCCAAAACCAGACCATCTGCTTCGAAGTGGTTCCCATGCTATCAACAGTCTTGCAATTACAGAAATTAAGGTGACTGGATTAAGTATTGTGGTAAATGAAGGATTCTTCACCATACAAATACATACTATAGGGCAAGAGCCCTTTAACACTTTTTAGGGTTTTTTTAATTTGTTCTAATTAGTTATACATGACAATAGAATGCATCTGGACACACCGTACACAAATGAAGCACAACATATCATTCCTTTAACACATTTTAAACTGCATTTTTAAAATGCAATTTAATCACCACTCCTTTGGGATATTAACTAAAAAAAAGTGCTCACATTGCACTGAATTTACATGAAGAAAGCACTACAACACTGTAGTTCTACTGTCACACTGCCTTTCAGTTCACCTCCTCTTACAGAATCGATTTCAGAGAAATACTAAAAAAGCTCTGAAACTTGAGAAGGTGACAGAAATCCCAGGTTTCTGCCGCGTCGTGCAGAAGGCAGCACTGAAGCAGAACCAGGCCTTGCACTGCCCCTGCCTCACCACCAACCCTCAGTCCCCTCAGCCACGGGGCAGTCAGACGGCCTCAGCACTCTGAGTTCCCAGATGAAATAAAACCCAACGTCACACAAAGAGCTTAGGATTCATTCAAAATAAGGGGAGCCAGAGAATTTTATTACATGTTTAGTGAACTATATTTGGCTAATTTAGGGGGAAAGTAACTTGAATCTTGAATTTCATAAATTAATTTCAAATTAATTTCCCAAATAAAATCTATCCAAAAATTTCATTGATATTTTATATCATGGAATCAGTATGAAACAAATTGCTGTTATTTAAATATAATTTCATGATTATTACAAGATATACCTATAATTAAATTCTGTATAAAAATGCCAACTTGAATTGAGAACAGAAAATAAATAGAATAATATGTAAGTTTAACAGAAAACCATTCTCTTCAAAATCTTGACTCTAAAGACTATTTTTAAAATAAGTCTCCTAGTAACCTTTATATATAACATAACTGCATACAGTTTACTCTGATAAACATTATTTCAATTTCTAATAACAGTTGAATACTTACAACAGTCCAATATGGCTACAGTCATGGCAATTTAGCTGAAAACCTGCTAACCACATAGCAAAGGCCAGACCAGCAGGAGAGCATTCCCCACACTGGGTCCCTGGCAGGGCTGCCACCGACAGGACCCTCCCTTCCCCTTTCTCCATCGGGCAGTCCAGGCTGCTGCCACCACCACTGGCTAGCCTACAAATCGACACTTGTTTGTCACAGGAATGTCCTAGATGCATTTTTTTAAATGACACTATAGCATAACGTGCTTTTCTTCTGTCCTTCTGCTAGAGCTTGAAAACCTATGATTTTAACAACATGCCATCATATGTGAGTGCACAGCACACTCCATGTAAGATGTGCAATGTTACAAAACAACTAAGGCATCACATATCTAAACTGTGTTCAGGTTGCCTATTTGCAAAGGCACTTGGAGCTTGTGAAAACGCGATTTCCCTTCCTAGGGTATCCTGGTCCCTCATGTGGGTTGGACAAAGCACTCTACCACGGAACCCCACCCCCGCCCCACTGTGGAGCCTGTTGTAGGCTATGAAAATGGGCCCGCAAAGCAGATACTATGACAGTCTCTCAGAGTGTTAAAATATCAAGCGTGTTGTACATTTTAACTATCTAACCCTGTTTAGGATGTAAGTCAAAGGAAAAAACCTAACTGCCCATGACAAAAGAGTGAATTTAAGGGTGTTCAAGCCAAGGCAGCTTCCTCTGGCGAAGGACAGACAGACGAGGCAAAAGTAAGGCACCTGTGCCGTAGTCCCAGCTCACGGCCAGCAACACACCAGTGGTTGGTGCCAAGTCTGCCCAGTCTGGTGCAGCCTCAGAGACATTATCCTCACGGGCAGTGTGATTTACCCCAGGAGAGGAGGGGACAAGCCAGAGAGTCCAGCTCTACAGGAACTACTACAGAAAGCTTAGAGTCTAACTCTGTTACTTCTCAGCAAAATATTTGTCCCAATAAATAAAAGAAATGCAATGTCCTTCTACAATATTTCAGCTATAAAAATGACTGAACTAAGTTTAAAGAGATATCATGGTCAAGGAGGATTTATTCAAGCCTGAATAAAGAAAAATGAGCACCAGAAAGAGGCATTTTAATTGCAGAAACTAAGATGACGACTCTCCTGGCCAACCATTTACGATCGGATAACTAAAAAGAAAGGGCGCTTCACATGTGGTAAAAGCACTATGAACAATAGCACAGCTATTTTCTCATCAGTTTAAATGAATACTCCATATCAAACTTTATCTAAGTAGTAAAAATACAATTCCCCTAAAATATACTTTATAGTTCCTTTCAAATTATTCTACATTAGTTGCTACTATCTAAGAATAATGGAACAAAATGAACAATCCATTTATTAAGTACTTGCTGAAATCTATGATAGAACGGATGATATTTTTAAGGAATCTTAAAATAATACAGCATTTCAGCACTTATTACTAATGATTTAACACACAATTTTGGCCTAAGTATTCATTCATTCAATGGGCACATATCCTACACATCACAATCACTTGGATCATGTTCATGGAGAAAAAAGCCAATTTTAAACAATAAAATGTTTAGCATTCAAAACAGGCTGACTGTTAGACAAGCACACAGAATGAACTCACAGTTGCAATGGGTCCATCAACATGGTAATCCAGGCTGAAGACGTCCCAGCCCGTGTCACCCGGAGAGACCTATCAGCAGAAACAGACATCGGCTTATCATCTGTTATTTTCAGACAACTGAAAGACTCAGGGCACCTGCTACAGTACTGCCCAGGCTTCAAGAGACAGCACTGTCCAGCCCCCTCTGTAACAAGGCTCTGGTGTCTGGCTGCAGGAGAGCAGGGAGCTGGTGGCGTCAGCCTCTGCGTCCTCAACAGTGAGGTGAGGGCAAGGCACACCACAGCTGCTCTACAGGTGGTTAGGAATGAACACTGAGGGTACGTTCAAAGCCCATGAGCCCATGACAGGTTCCAGATCTCAAAAAGTCTGTACTTTAAGAAAACCAATGGAGTCGTACCATGATTTTCATCAACATTCAGCGAACACGCGCTTGTGTTTATACCCAGGCCCCAGCCAGAGCCACTTCCTCCCACCTATGCTGAAAGCCAACCTGCTGCAGAACAGTCACCACCACCAAGTGTCCATGATGTGCCATCTGTTCTGGGCCCACCAGCCCTGTGAATCACCCCTCCCCAGGTGGCATGGCTTGCAGGGCAGGTGACTTGCCTGTAATCACCAGTATCAAGGCTAAAGTGGAGTCAAGGCCCCAGGAAACAGGCGGCGCGGTTTCCTGGAGAGCCTAGAAGAGCCGGGCCTTCACCAACGTGGACACACCCACGAAGACACACGGCACACTCACGCTGCTCACCTCCAGCAGCCTCACGTCCAGCCTTCTGAGGATCTCAGGACTGTCAAACTGTGCATTGGTGGCTCTCACAGCAGTTTCAAGGATTCCAGTCAAGTTATGTTGATACAAAGTTGTTGCTGGACGGACAAGTTCTGGTCTTAATATGTTGTGTAAAAATTAAAGAAAATGTTACTTGGACTTTGAAGGAACCCCTAAGTACCTTGCAAGTAAAATTCTAATTGTAAAAACTGAAAAGATAAATGGACCAATACAATATGGTAACAAGAGCTACAAGACATAAATTGCAAATAGGATTTGCCAACTATTTTAAAGACTAAAACACTTTATTTAAAATTCCCAAAATATTAATTTTCATTTGGCTTAAATTGAAAGTACTTAAATGTTAGCAAAGTTTTCAAACTTAGGACTGGCTTATGAGTAGCATAGATGACTCCTTTCCTACAGACATTCAATGGCAGGAGAGGGCTTCCTGAAGTCAAGCCTACTAGAAACGAGGATGCCGCAATTCCAAGGGGCTCAGAAACACCCACCATCAGCAACAGTACTACCAGCTGCTAAATACCAGGCCTTAGGGTGCCTGAGAAACATGGGCAAACACTGGGCATCACCTGGCCACTCCCCATAGACACCAGACACCTAAAGCCAAGCTCTGAGAAGAACCCCTGCCTAGGATAATCCGAGCCACCCTAAAATTTAAATTTCCAAATAATCGGTAAATAACAAAGCACAGATACTCAGAAATATATTTACAGAAAGTGAAGTCCCTGATAGAGCTAGTCCACATGGGTTTCGGAACTAGACAAAAGACAAAATGACTCTGGTGGTTTATTTAAGGGGACAAATCAAAGACAGGTATAAGGTTTCAAGGGCAGACAAGAGTCTGTGTGTGGACTGCTGTGCATAGTAGCCTTGCAAAAAGATCAGTCCGGCATTGAGAACTCCCGGTGGCACCCCGACAAGGAGTGACCACCTAATGCAGGTAAACTTCCCTCCTCAAGCTCTGCCAAAGATGCTACATTGCACCTCAAATGGGTGTCATATGCCAAGATGTCAATCAATCTGCTGACCGCAAGACTCCGCCCTTGAAACCTTATCCCTGCCTTTGATGTACCCCCTTAAATAAACAATAAATAAAGTTCATCCATGGCCCAAGACCACCGAAGATCTGATGGGGACAGCTAGGATTTAAAAGTAACTTATTGTTTTGTGTCCTAAGGGGGACATTCATCTTTTTTTAAAATGTCCTAAAGAGAACTCCACACCCTGCCCCCAAATAAGAAGTATCCATTCTCACAAACGCCTGAGTGAAAACCACTGGGTTTATGCTGTGACGACACTCAGCGTGTGCATGGCCAACGATGCCCAAGAGCGCTGGACTGCACCCCTGAGGTCTGTGTCCCCTTAGGAACAGACATGTCTGTCTCTAGGGAGGGAGGAGAAGACCAACATGGGACTCCAGAGGGATGGCGAAGGAGGGCCAAAGGAGCAAAATGGAAGGTTTTGCTCTTCACACAAAACAACGATAGCTGAAAATACGAATACAAAGTTGAGTGTAAATTATACATTTTCAGGTTAATTTCACACTGAAGCCAGAGTTAACTATGATTCTGCCTGACTGCTCACACTCAGGGTGCTGACACAGCCACGGTGCTCGTAATGACACAGATTCTTAGGAACAGCACATCGCACAGGCTGATGGCCTACAGATCACCAGAGCAAACCCAAAGGACCCTGGCCCGTGAAATGACACCATTTTATCTGTGTAGATTCTGATAGACTGTGCCCCGTAATAATTCAAGCTTTCCCTCTGATACCACTGATTCTTCCACACCAGAAGTATCAGGCTCTTTCACATTGCAAGTACTGCCTACTTAGAACACTTGAAGCAGTTTACTTCTTACTTTAGCAAATCCATTAAGTGCCTTATAAAGTCTCCTTGACCAAGAAGCAAGTACCGCCTCATTGCCTGCATGTGGTCCAGCAAGCTGTACTTTTTGTTGAGAACATCCAGTAGATATTTGCTGGTCTCGAAATAAGCAGCATCGATCTTCCCTTGAAATGCATTTTCTAAATCTGTGAATAAATCTGCAGCTGTAGAGGACAAAGGGAGAAGCACACATACATGTGTGATATGTATCGGAACAGTACAGCAGAGGCACAAATGTGCGGAAGGCAGTACCGACCCCACCATAGAGTTGCAGTCAAAGAAAGCAAACCAGCACCCAGACAGCTGAGGGCACTCGCCGACCTCAACTGCGGGACCAACAAAAGGAACAGACACGGCACTGCTCCTAATTCCGGAGGTCACTTTCCACACTGCCATGTGAAGTCTGACTAAAGCTCTATAGTCACCCACAAAATAAGTGGTCCTGGAGAAGAGCCCCGTGTGAACCTGTGTGTGTTACGCAGCTCTGGAGAGCGGGGCATCACCGACATGCAGCCACATCACGGTGCCACAGGAACCCACTGGAGACTTCCCAGGGAGAGGACCAGACTGTAGCCCTCAGAGCCTAGCTCCTAACAGGGAGAAAGTACTTCCAAAGGACACAGAATGTGGAGACCACAGACACACCACAGGGCTTTTATGAAGCTAATTACATCCTGCAGCTCCAGTGTGAACATTCAGTTTCATTTAGAAACCACAGTACCCTCGGGCTAGAAAACCACCCCAAAGCTAAGCAACAACCTAAGCCTAAGAAAAGATGAAGTACATGTTCAAGGTCAAGCAGGAATAAGAGAGGCGATGCCTTTCATTCCCAGTTTCAGTCTCCTTCCACTGCTGAATTAAAGTATCAGAAGACTCCATGATTCTCTGTGCTTCCCCACACCCATGAGTGAGTCTAATACCGCTCACTCCAGTGACCCACTGGAGTAGGAAACAAGGACCCAGTGAAGAGGGCCGCGGATGACGGCAGAGTGACGTCTGCTGGGCCCACAGGCACAGGAGCAGGCCACCGGCTCCCACGGTCCTCATGCTAGGGGCAGAGGTGATGTTTCTGTTCATCTCTGCAGTTTTACGAGGGCAGACTCTGTAGGCCAGGAGGCCTTGACCACACTGCTGTTTGACTCCTAAGCATTTCTCATTCTAGTACAACAACAGAACACTAACCAATCTTCCCCCAGGGCGCCTGTCAGAAAACTGAGACCCAGCTCCTCAAGTCCCAGCTCTCCTGTGTCCAGCTTGTCAAATTCCTCTTTATTCTTTAGCGGCACTTGGATAATCTAGAAATTTTTACACAGGTGAATATGAATTTGACACATCCCACATGTGTAACGTTGGCAGTCTCTGGGGACTTGTGCCTTATCTTTCCACTATGCTATAAACTGAGCAGCAGAATCTGGCTTTCCACAGACACTAGCTGTGACACAGTCTGAAGGGGGCAGCAGGAATCCAGGCCACCGTGAAAAAGCAGCACAACCACAACCACGGTGCAGCAGGGGCAGCAACAGCCGCAGTGGCCTTACAGCAGCAGCAGAGGCGGCAGTAACACCAGCAGCACACAGTGACAGCAGCAGCGGAGGCAGCCAAACCAGGCCTGTGGAGACGCCGTCCCTCCCAGGTGCTACCCATGCCCCTCCTGGAGGTGGTCCTCTAGGCACTATGGAAAGGCCATGGCTCCAACACAATTGCTATCCTGGCTCTTCCACCTTTTAAACATAGGCATTTCCCAAAATCTGCACTGAATGGCACCTCTCTATCCAGGTAACCTGAGGGACCACAAAACTGTGTGCAAATGCAGGTGGGTGAGACACCCAGCTCTGAGGGCCTGACATTTGCCCCACCCCCACCCTGGGCGCTCTGGCCAGGGCATCAGCCTTGCCCTTGGCTGTCTTCCACGGCCAGCCCGATCTTCTCCTAGGGTTTGGTACCCCATTGTCAAAACAAAGGAAACTCTGTGAGCCATCCGAGATGAGGAAAGGAACAGCAGATACAGCCAGCACAGGAAAGCTATAAAACAAGCTAGGCACACACACAATGTCATGACACCATTAAAGCTGGGCAGGCAGCGAGTGGTAAAATGGAAGTGAGGAATGGCAGACGAATGAGGGGAAATCATCACACTTAAAATGGAGGGACAAATTTAGCACAGCATTTTGAATACAACACATTGCCAAATCCCTGCTGGTTTCTGAACTAGCATTTGAGTCCCAAAGCATGGCTACCATTAGTTACATTTCACCCTGTTTTCCCATTTTGGCACCTGTCACTTTACCATTAGGGAAAGAGTAACACAAATTACTAAGCAGAATAAAAAAGTCACACCCTATTCCAATACCTACTATTTAACTCTGTGTAAAAAGGGAATTAACATTCATACAGATATTATACGCACACACGTGCACACACTCACACACATATATATCTAAACTGTGTTCAACAATATGTTAGTCATCCACATAATCTCTAAATCCTACGGAACAAAGAACATCTTAAGCAATAAATACCCACCACCATCACCACATGATCACCCCCACCCTCACTGCCACCATCACCACCACCCTCACTGCCACCATCACCACATGATCACCCCCACCCTCACTGTCACCACCATCACCACATGATCACCCCCACCCTCACTGCCACCACCATCACAACATCATCACCCCCACCCTCACTGCCACCATCACCACCATTATCACCACCACCACCACCACCATCCCCATCACCGTTATCACCTCATCACCACCATCTTCACCACCACCATTCTCATCAGTACCATCCCCATTACCACCACACCCACCACCATCACCCCTGTCCTCACACCACCACCACCATATCATCATCCCCACCATCAACACATCACCTTTACCCCTATTGCCACCATCATCATTATCCCCATCCCCACATCACATCAATGCCACCGCCGCTAACACTGCCACCAATCATCACCACCAACATACTCATACCATCCTGCGGTGGCTCTGCAGACTTGGTCACAGCTATCATCTTTGTGGTAGGAGTCTGATCATGACAAACTTGGTGCAGGAAATTTATTGATTTTCCTATCAAAAGGACCTAAAAGGAAAATATCCTATGATTACCTTTAAATGAAATTTAAATCATCATCAAATACTACAAACAGCCACAAGTTAAAAATTGGTGATTGATCAAAACCTACATAACAAGAACATCAGATCTACTATCAGATAAATTCTAGGAACTCAAAGCCAATACATTAACACACACATTGACATAGTGATGCATTCAATTAACATATACTTCTAAGAATACTAACAATCCTAAAATGCAAAAAAATGTTACTTAACTGAAAACTAGTTGTTACATAATCCAAGTATATATTACAATAAAACATCAAAGTCACAAAAATTCCTTCTTCCCCACCTTCCTAGATTGATCCATTGTCATAAATGAAGGAATCATCGATTTCCTCAAAGTATATTTGTCATGCCACAGTCGGTCTGTTTTAACTGTTGGATCTGATGCTACAAAAAACTGAAAGCAAAGGTTCAATGAGTATCAAAAAGTGATATTATTGCAAAAACTGAACTAAAAGCATCATCAAATAATAAGTTATTCTAGAAAATTATTCTATAGGCAAATTCTCCAGATAACAAGGAATCTTACCCATTTACCCAATAAAATTAGTTAAAGAATTTTAGACAAAAATCCAAGTTGAATTACATGCTTCCCAAATAAGAGCATTAAAAAAACAAGTTATACTACTTCTGGAAAATCAGGAACCTCACCTTGAGTATCCAGGAGGCCCCTGCCCGCAGCTGGGAACCACTTCCCTCTCTGCACAAAGCTCTACTACCTGGCAATAGCACCATCTTCAGTTCTGCTCAGCCAGAACCAGCTCACCACCTCCACTTCACAGAGCTGCACTGTGGGCACAGGTGTCTGAACCCACATGCTCTGCTCACAAAAGAGCACCGGAGTTCACACCGTCACCTGCGGGCAGGCCCTCCTACACACACGAGCACACGTGCAGTGGCCATCAGCAGCCAGCCAGGTGGCACTGGGAAAGGACTAAGATCTCCTCTCCCTCCCATTTAAGTCACAGCCCACTTTCCCCACCCCCACCCCACCCACTCCAGCTACCCAGAGGGCTGACATCAGGAAGAACTCCAAGCACTGAGGGGAAGTTCCACTGCTATCACGTCCAGCTTAGCTACCACCACAGTGAGAACACTTCCACCTTCAGCCACATGCCCAGCACCTGTGCCTTGGTTTCTATAAACGTGTTTTCTAAAAGCAGGAGTGCTGAGTCGAAGTAACCTGATTCTCATGGACAGTACCAGACTTCCTTTCCCAGAAGCCGTCTACTGCCCCTCCTCCAATAGCAGGCCCGACATTCTGCATCCTTGTGTGCTTTAGGTGACATTATTATTGTCCTGTTATTTGACTGCAAATGAAGTTTAACATATTTTCATAATTTCGTTACTTGCTTTTTCTCCTCCTTAGAACTGTCTTTTTGTGTCCTTAACCCACCTTTCTACTGGTTTTGCCTTCCCTTATCAATAACATTCTGCTGTAAATTACTACATGACACAAACTTAGTTCTTCTTTTCTCTTTCTTGTACCAGGGATTAAACTCCAGAGCACTCAACCACCTCAACCACTGAGCCCCATCCCATCCCTATTTTGTATTTTATTTAGAGACAGGGTCTCCCTGAGTTGCTTAGCACCTTACTTTTGCTGAGGCTGGCTTTGAACTTTTGATCTCCTGCCTCAGCCTCCGGAGCTGCTGGAATTACAGGCACGTGCTACCACACCCTGCAAATCTAGTTTTCCTAAGTTAACTGTTTGCCACTGGTTACATTTGTGTTCTGTTTTCCTGTGACCTAAACACCTGCCTTCCTCTAGAGCTTCCAGGCTTCCTGTCTCCCTGAGATCTTCCCATTTCCAGATCACAGGAATATTCTCCACCATGTGACTTCAGTCTTTGTGCCATGTTCAACCTTGGACTCTGAACTGACAAGATGTTGCAGGGATCTGCTTCCTTCTGCGTGCCATGATTCTTCACTGCTGGACCCGCTGCACAGGGAAGCATTATCAGAACTGCATCAACAGACAAGAAAGGATGCCGTGTGGTTACAGCAAGAGACGTCAGGGGCACCTGAAGATTCTTTGACCAGCCATGGGGGGTGGGGGCAGTTTGCTTAGTATTACCATGGGAAAGCAGTATCCAGTGCCCCTAGAGTTTGAACCCACAGGGTTGTTATTCCCACTGGTGCTCCATGCTTGGGAACATGGAGCCTCCGGGACCACACCCTGGTCCTTAACACTCGATGGGCTCTAGGAGTCCTGCTGGCCTCCTGGCACAGAAGGGCCTCTGGGCTCACCTCGGTTCCTCCTGAGACCTAGATTCTGCTGCCTCCCCACCAGCCCACTCTGCTCTAAGAGAGAAGTCAGGACCACGACCTCAGCACCCGTGGTGGTGTGCCACAGGACCCAGAGGACTGAGACCCAGCACCGGCTGAACCACACACAGCAGCTCCATGGTGTCAGACCAGAAACCCCACACAGGCAGAAACACACAAGTGCCTACCCAACCCAAAGTGCCCTGGGAATGACACCCCCCGACCGGACAGTGAGTCCACAGGCACAAAATGGATCCAAGGAATATCAGCAATTATAGAGCAAAGATCTCCTAACATAATGCAAGAACCAAAAGTAAACTAAGAAAAGAGAGGAGACCCCAAAAGGGCAACATCATTAGAAGAAATTGGAAATGTTAAGATGCTGTGAGCAAGATCCAGGGCCTGCTTAACTTTTAAAAAAAAAAAAAAAAAAGTGGCTTTTCTTTTCTTTTTCTTTTTTTTTTTTTTTTTGGTACTGGGGATTAAACCCAGAGGCACTGGGCCACATCCAAGTCCGTTTGATATATTTTATTTAGGGACAGGACAGGGTCTCGCTGGATTGGTCAGGGCCTTATGCTAGGTCACTGAGGCTGGCTTTGAACTCATGATCCTCCTGTCTCAGCCTCTCAAGCTGCTGGGATTACAGGCATGTGCCACCACACCTGGCTAAAAACCACCATTCTTAAGCTCTGAAAATGTTCAAGACCACAGAAAATATACAGAATGCCTGAGTTTACTTCATGACATTAGCCTGACGCTAGCACACCTTACAAAGAGTGTCAAAACTTAATATTATAAGCCAGTTTCCTCTATGAACATAGAAGAATGAATTCTGAATGAAATATCATCCTTATAGTACTTAAATAAAGTATCCTTGGTCAGGGTATATCACTGTTCAGTACGGCACTAAGTGTCTAAGCACAACTGAAAACAAAACATAAAGGGATCACAAAGAGCTATCACGGCGTGATTGAAAACAGCTTCTTCTTAACTATCACTGACCTGCCAAGAATCTGAGGAAAGTGCAGACCTTTGTCCCAGGGGAAAAATGCACATATCACAATACCGTTTGGTATACTGTTCAGGAATTTTAGAGATCATTCTAAGCAGCCATGGTATGAAAAAATAATATTTACTGGCATAAAATAACATTATTTACTATAAGGAAAAAATAACAAGTTATAAAACATGAATTGTGATATGGTACACAAATACACAGTAAAAATGGTATATTCCTAAATATTTGTACATGAGATTACTAATGAATTTTTAACTACCTCCATTTACCTATTTATATAATCTATTGTATCTCTATTTATATAACCCAGATTTTTAAAATTGGACATATTTTTAAATCAGGAAAAAATACTGTTTAATTAAAGAAGTAATTCCATCAAATACTGAACACATTTTCCAGTATTTTTCTTAATAACATCATCTTCTCAAGGCAATTAGGTCAAAGGCTTTTTCGTCTCTGGTAGGAACACCAAGGGAGAAGACCCAGGGGATGGAACTCCAGCAATGCCAAGGTCCTGGTAGGAGAGGTGTGATGGCCATAGCCGCACACAGCCAGCCCTCTGCACGCAGGTGCAGGACGAGACCAGGGCTTCCCTGACTGCAGAGCAGGGCCACCCCACTGAGTCAGCTAAGACTTCCTATTTTTAGCACAACTTGAACGACGAAGCATTCGTGGACCTTTCTATTTTAGACTTTTTGATTTACATTACCTTTCTAATTTAAAACACAACTCATAACTGCTTTGAGAAATAAACAGTTCTCTAATGTGAACTATCATCACCTTAACATATACTTAAATTATCTCCACTGGAAATTTAAAAATCCACCATGAATAATCTCCAGGGTTACCCAATCACTGTGCTGTGCATGCTCTGTAGCCTGCCATTCAACAGATTAGATTAATTGCATAAATTGTATTTCCCTGCTCTTCACCTGAACAGAAGAGCTAGCTTTTATGGACAACACACTAATTCATCCTAATAGCTGAAGTGCAGCCGGATTTTTATCAGCGTGAACAATAAGAAAATTTAATTTCAGCTATAAAAAGCTCAGACAATCCGGTCATCTTCAGAAGTCATGAACGCATTGCTTCCTCTGGGGGCAAAGGAACACGCAGTCACTCTACCGGCAAACAGCCAGTATGAACACAAAGACAGGGCCCTTCAGAACATAATTAACCCTGTGAGAGAGAGATGCAGCAAGGGAGGAAAAACAAGGTCAGAATACAGATGCAAAGCTTTTACTTTACTGATGCATTTTTCCACTCAAGGTCTTGGATTTTCACTATTAAACCTAACAGAATCAAGGGAAAATAAAGCTAACTGTACCAAGGTATGTCGTTCGCTGCTAGAGAAACACCAAGGCTCCCCTACTAAACACAGAAACAAAGAGGAAGATTTTCTCAGTAAGCAACTGGTTTCTAGGAATCAGATCCATCAACACAGACCTCTGAAGATTCACTCACCAGCCATGTAGGCCAAGGCCAGGGTGAGACTGCTTCTCAGGACACCCGTCGGAGACACCACAGTGACCATGCCAGGGGACACCCCCACACACACCCAGACACTCGTGCAACAAAAATCCTGGAGGCGGCAAACTCACAGACACAGCATGCACAGGCTCAAGACACGCATTTCCTTGGCTAAACTGACCCCAGGCCTCCTGCCTGTTGGGGTCCTACTGTGTGTGACTATCTTCTCGCTCTCCCATGTGGACGTACACTGCTGGGGCACAGGAGTACAGCTGGTTCCTGCTACTGATCTCACACCTGCTGCTGGGAGCACCTAGATGCGAGGTTCAGGCTCCTTCGCCCAGGTACCCTCACAGTGTGGTGCTTGCATCTACAAGACCTTGCCATCAGGGACAGAGAGCACTTACTGGTTCCTTTCCAACCTGGATGCTTTGTTCCCCCCACCTGAAGCACAATGCTAACAGGAGTGGTGGGAGCAGACACCCCGTCTTGTTCCTGACCCCAGAGCCCGTGGTCTGTGACAGTTCATAGACGCCCTTTGCTGGCTGAGCTCCTTTCTAGTTAGTCTGTGTGTTCCTAAGGTAAAGAATATTGGATTTCTTCAATTGGTCCTTTAGCACCAATGGTGGTGGGGCGGGGGGTGTTTTCTGTCTTCTCTGCTCATCCTCTGAGTGTGGTGTCACGCAGTCGGCTCTAGGCTGGACCCTTGCATTCCTGGGGTAAACCCCACTTGGCTGAGGGGTGCGGTCCTTTTGATATATGCCATGAGTTCCGTTTTCCAGTATTCTCTTGGGGATCTTCGTATCTTCATTCATAAGACATTGGCATACCGTTTTCCCATGCTGTCTTACAGCAGCCTCTTAAAATGACCTAAGAACCCTCCCTGTTCCACTGAGAGTGCCGACTCGGGACGTGCAAAGCAGAGCGTGAGATCTGCGCACTGCAGTCACTGCAGTCTCCTGGGCACCGTTCACATTCCTTCCTTCTTTCTCCTCTGGTCCCCCAGCTGGATGGCCTCACTTGACCTCCTGCTGAGCAGGGCAGCTAGCGATTCTTCTCACTGCAATAAAGCCCTGATCAGCTCCGGCTTCCACCTCTACACCTACTCCCTTTTATCAAGTTCTTTCTTGATATCTTTATCTTTCTTTTGATTGCAGAAAGTAGCATTTCTTTATGCAGACATCCAATAATCTACCAGGAAATAAAAGGTTATAAGCTCCTGTATCACCATCAGGGTCAACTGTAGACTACAGAAATTCAACCTCACAGTAGCCAGACTGAGGACATACTAACCTATGCTGGAAATGAAGGAGAATTCTCAGATTTTAGCCACATAACCATCAAACACACCCTCTACAAACTACCAATTTCATTCAGTGAGTACATCAGAGTCAACTAAAGAGAATGTTTCCAAAGCTCATCAAAAGTTTAAATGAACATATATCAACGTAGGGTTCTCCAGAAATTCAGGGTGATGGAGACATACAAACAGAAAAGAGAAAGGCCGCCAACTTAGGGACAAAAGAGACTCGGGGAACCCACCATTCTGCTGGGGCTGCCTCAATCAGGTGACATCTACATGCTCACCACTTGTCTGCTCAAACCTCGTCCACATGGAACCCCAGCAGGGTGGCCACCACACCTCTCTGGAGACGGAAGGGAGGCTGAAGGGCACAGAGCCATAAGGAGGGCAGCCAGGCCAGAGCCCAGGACGGCCTGCCTCGCAGGCAGCAGGACAAGCAGGGAGCAGCACGTCCGTGGCCTGCAGGGCTGGGCAGGGAAGGCCTCAGCAAGGAACTCGGGCACTGCACCTCAAGGGCTCGGGAGAGCAGAAATCGCCCAAAGCTGGGTTAGAATCCATGTATTAAACACCAGATAGAGAAGAGGGAACAGAGACTCTTCAATAAATAGTCGTAAAATTCTCAAGTTTTTCATATCTTTATAAAGATTGCTCTAAAAAATAACCTCTTAGTTCTGAAAGGTACAATTTTAATGGGTAATAAAAAGATAGCCTCAAAACTGAACACACAGAACTTTTTTCTTTGGTGCTGGGGATTGAACCCGGGCCATGCACATATATACACCTTAAAAAGAAACTCATTTTTTCATTTTCTTAACCTAAACTCAATAATGACATACTTTTAAAGTATAGATAATTTGTTTTGTGATCATGGTCAGAAGATGTTTAACAAGCATTTTAAATAATCAACTATACAGGGCTTCTTTTGGTTTCAGGGGTATTTTGGGGGGGTGTTACTTTGCTACTGAGCCACATCCTCAGCCCTTTTTATAAGTTGTTTAGGGCCTTGGTACATTGCTGAGGCTAGCCTCAAACTCATGATTCTCCTGTCTGAGCCTCCCAAGTCACTGAGATTACAGGTGTGCACCACCTCAACTACACAGAAAACACCATCCAAAACTCACTTCATCCTGTAACTGGAGAATAAAGGAATTCAAATGCACTAACTCTACCAAAAACAAAGCAAAAGCAGACACTTGCAAGTTCCTCCCTACCTCCCATCTTACTGGATAAGAACTGAACAGCCCAAGAATATAAGACCCCTTTAATCCTCAAAGCTTAAGTCTCACTTGAAATTCTTAACCAAACAAACAACTTCATAACATTTTCCAGAATAGACCCAAAAAGGATTTAAATTTCACTATAAATACAAAACACACTCCCTGCAGAGCCAACCGGCCTAACTGCGCTCAGAAACACCTATGTAAGCTGATAATAGGAAGCCCAGGACACTAGCACGGGCCAAGGGCCCTGGTTTGAAGTGCCTGTGAACAGAAGCGTTTAGAACACTGGATCTGTTTTGGACTCTGGAATGTCTGCATATACATAAGGTACCTCGGGATGGGACTCCAGTGTCACTTAACTTCATTTACGTTTCCTATGCACTGTGTGGACAGTATGAAGGTCGTTGTCGACAGCATACAGAGTGCCTGTTTCATGTGAATTGTCACGTGGCCAGGTGTGGAATTTTCCATTGGTGGCATCATGACATCACTCAGTTTCAGATTTCAGATTTGGAACATTCAAATTAGGGATGCTGAATCTGAGGTACAACCACTTGAGGGCTTAAAAGGGCAGAATCAAAACCTAAGGCATGCATCCTCACCAGCCAGAGTTCTACCTCCATATCTACTTCCAAGAAATTTGGGAGACACAAAAAAGGACATTCATTTGAATAATGTTCCTAAGATTAAAAGCTACAAAAAACACAATTTCCATCAACAGGAGAGCTGCTGAGTAAATACCGGTCTGTTCATGTGGTGGAATAACACATGGTAATACAAAGGCCCTCCCGGCGTTATCAGAGAGCCGAGGCACACTGACCACTGGCACCACACCCCCACGTACCACCCACCACAGGCTTCCAAAGCACAGAGCGCCATCTACCACTGGTTCTGCTCTAGTCTAGTCTCTGGTTCTGCTCTAGTTCTGCAATGGCAGCACAGCTTCACATCTGCTCACGGGCACCTTGTGCCATGAGGATGGCAGCCAAAGGCAGAGCCAGAGCCACAGGACAAATGCACACACAGCCCTGGGCCCCCTTCCTTCCTCCCAGATGACTGTGTGTCAGACGGCCCCCGACACTTCACAGAACAGATGGACCCAAGCGCCCCCATGCCCACTTCCACAGCAAACGTCAGAGCTGTTCCAAGGTGAATGCCGTACTTACTGCAGGTTCATGTATCTCTTAACCACTTAACAGGTGTAAATTATTTTTAGGTTCCTGCTTTTGCTTTCTTAATGTTCCTGAAAATGTTTTTGAGTGTGACAATCCTCACCCTATCTTCCCACAAAGCCCTTTGGTTTTTATCGTGTGGCTTTGCATAGCAATGATTTTTTTTTTTTTCCTGGTACCAGGGATTGAACCCAGGGGCACTTTACCACTGAGCTGCATCCCAGCCCTTACTTTATTTTTTTATTTAGAGACAGGGTCTCACTGAGTTGCTTAGGGTCTGGCCAAGTTGCTAAGGCTGGCTCTGAACTTCCTATCCTCCGCCTCAGCCACCATGCCTAGCTGCACAGCAGTGATTTTTAAGAATTCACATGCTGCATTGTAGCAGAACTGACAATACTTCCAAAAGGTAAAATATACAATTAACTTGCTTCCTTCAAACAGCCGAACTTAGGTGACCGACTGATACTAGAAGAGATAGGGGATGCAAGAGAGAGGAGCATGTTGCAGAGCCCACCACAGGTGGGCAAAGTGAGTGCACCCAGGGGCCTCCTGGAACAGTGAGTGGACACGGGAGGCGGCACCACTCAGACACACGATAGAAGCCTGGGCAAGTAGGCCGACTCACTGAGTCTCTCACTCCTGGAGCTGGAGAGCAGTTTCCCACCAACCACACACAGCTCTGCTGCTCAGCAAGACTATCTTTTCGGCACAACACAAAATGCTCATGGCACTTGAGTGAAGTATGGTGTGTCCCGCTCAGAGGGAGTGGAAACGGTGGGGAACCAGGAGGAGTCACCGAGCATCCGCACCCTTCGCCCCCAGCCTCGGCACTAAGCACCCCTTCTTACTTCGTGGTAAGTGTCCTCCAGCTCCCCATCATAGATCCAGCGGTAGAGGAAGCTGAGCACGGGATGAGACACCAGGCTCAGAATGTGCTGCACCAAGGACCTCATATAGGGGTCTCCCGTTCTCGTGTAGGCATGGACAGCAGAGGCCAGCTCACCTCCTTTCCTTCCTGGGAAAACACAACACCCAGGTTTACTTCACAGCACAAACCTGTCACTCAACATTAACCAAAGATGGCCAAGTAACTGACATAAAGCGTGTCTGCCTTCTTCGGTCTACACCACTTTGGTACCTAGACACAGCAGCAATAAGCAATGCGTCAGGCCAAGACATCAAGACCCTGCCCAGGGCTTCACCCAACATCAGTGGTTTCCCTCTTTTTGACTGCTAACAAGTGTTTCAATTCAGAAAGTAGCAACAAGTGACTGGTGACAAAATCTAGATCTTACGTGGCTTTTCATGCCTTCTTGACTGAGCCACGCTAAGATTCACACATCGTATTGTAATTCAGCATGATGTAAGATTAACAAGAACTAAAGTTCTAAGAAACTAATGTTGTACACTGTTTTGGAGTTCACTACGCTAGTCTCAATTCACTTTCTTCACTCTTAACCAGCAGCAGCACCATCTAAGACCCTGTTCCACGCAGACAAAGCAGCCCTGAGCACAGGCTGAAGCAGGCAAGTGGCAAACTCAGGTCCAGAAGCAAAGGTGCAGGAAGCTTCTCAAGTGACACAGCAGCTCATGTTGCCCTGCGTCACTGCTGTGGGCAGACTGCTCTGCCGTGTGCACCAGGGGTGGTGAGCCTGGGACCCAGGATCTGTCAGTGGTTCTCACAGCAGCAGTGCCACCAAGATGGGAAGAGGACAGGTCAGATAGGTAGAGGACAGCAGCAGGACTTAGGTGACTGACTGATACTAGAAGAGATGGGGGACTGCAAGAGAAAGGAGGATGTTGCAGAGACCCAGCCATGGAGGGTGCAGTAACTGGACCAACAGCAGAGTTTTATTTGCTGTGCTCAAAAACCTTTTGAGAAGTGCCAGGAGGTGAGGGAGGCAGGCACAGACTGCATGGTGATAAACCTGGACTCAGACATGTAAGCTCAGGTCCTGAAGGCTCTACAGCAGAAGATGGCAGAGTGTGGGGAGCTCCTACCAGGGGCAGATGGCTGGCTCTTCACATCCCATCAAGTCCTAAGAAGCCTAGGATATAATAACTACCACGATCCCAACATCACAAAAGAGAAAGGAGAGGGTCTTGGCCAAGCTGGGACAAACTGTGAGGGGAAAATGTCCAGCAGGCAGCCAAAACTACAGAGGCTAGAGCTCGGGAGGGCCTCAGCTGGACACATACATAGGAACGCCACCATACAGGTGGAGAACAGGGCAGAACCCTGCCTCAGAGGAATGAGGACGACAGGGAGAGGCAGGGAGGCTGCCCAACAAGAGGCCAGGCAGAGAGGAGCACAGGAGGGTCCTGGCATCCAGAACACATGCAGTGACACCTCCCCTCCTGGCCTTCACCTTGGGGACATCCTAAGCCTCCACAAGGACACACAGGGACCACACTGGCCACGAGTCGACCTCCCTATAGGCGCCATGTCTATTAATCTGCATTCAATGAAGGTACTTTTGGCAGCTAAGGACGCCAAGGGTCAGGGTACTAGAGCACACCGATGGCTTGCCCTGCAGACGATCTGCCACTAGAACATCTAGGCACACACAGACACAGAAGCACCTTGGCAGTGATCCACCAGGGCTGCAAGGGTCTTCAGTCTTATTTTGGGATCATATGTCCAAACCAGGAGGCGCCGTAGTGTTAGGCTACTCTCAAGTCCCAAATTCACCCCCTGATCGTCCTCTAGCTGTAGCTGAAAAACAACATGGAAAAGTTTAGGCACAAATTCTAAGTTAATTCTAAACGGTACAAAGTGAACACAAAGAAACTACACTTGTGATGAAACCAAAGGTCCCCTTTGAAAAACTGATAGTACTTTCAAGGACAGGTCTTGTCTTTAAATGACAGACAAGACCCTGAAAATTAACAATTAATGGGCTCTAGGATACAAAGAGACTTTATAGCCATTTGGACCTAACAAATCATATTATGAAGCAAAATGCAATCATTAAAAGTATTGTATAAAGTAACTTTAAAAACTGTCTATGTGGTTTTTTAATTTTCTAACTCTTCAAATCAGGAAGAAATCAAAAAATTTTTAAACAGCTTACCTGGGAATGTAAAACGGAGAGTAGGCGGTAGTACTCCTTGAGCTCTTGGTGCAGAGCGGCACAGAAGCTCTGTGGGGAGCAGAGAGTCACCAGAGTGCCCCGCCCCTGCTCCCACCCCCACCCCCACCCCGGCCCTGGAGAGGCCAGGGTCAGAGCAGAGGCAGCGAGCACACACTGGGGCAGCTCTACCCCAATGCTGCTTCTGCCAATGTCCTCACACAGTTCTGACCCCACAGTGAGCCCTTCCACATGACAGGAAAGTGGTAGTCCTTAGTAAGACAGCGTGGACTTTGCAGCATGGCCTTCAAGAAGCTGAAGAGCAGTCACTTCAAAAAGCCTTTGCTTTAGGCCATGTCCCCTCAGATTTTTTAGCGTTAAAACCTAATTTTAAGTTTCTTAATTGGCAAAATTTAAAGAGTAGTAACTCAGTACTGACCCAGCTGTGCTCTGGCCTGCACAGCTCACTCCCCACCCACAGCTCTGAACACTCTGTCCCACTAAGGGCCGACAAGGGGCCACAACAAGACGGCACTGTCAGCGCTGCAAGGAGGGCTCCCTGCACCCGCACACAGCCTGTGAGCAGACCTTGGGCACAAACTGCAGGCTATGACAGAGCACACCCTGGGGCAGTTCTACCTCCCACAGCGGCCCACCAGACACGGTCTGCAACAGATAGAGCCTGTTCTCTTGAACACGCGGGCTCCTTACGTCTCTGCATATTTTAAAACAATTATAATCACGCAAAATAGGGTTTACTTTGCTATATTTATGCTTTGTGGGTTGGGAACTACTAATAATACTTTCATGTCTGTAGCCCTAAAAACAAACATTAAAATACTGATTTTAAAAACACAAAACATTTCAAAAGAGACTTTCAAGATAAAATGCTCTAGTTTGGGGAATCACAGACCTTAAGGTTAAGTCCTGGCTCCCAACTAAGACCAGACCCCACTGTCCCAAGCCTGGTGGCATCAGTTCCTTGGAGGCAAAAGAGATCAGGAAGGAAGTACCAGATGCAGGGTGGGCATCGGGTGCTTAATGAACTGAGGGTCCATCTCCTTAGGCAATGTCCACAAAGGAAAAGTCATGTCATTTACTCAGGCCCAGAACTACATGGTACAAAACCCTGCCCTGGCTGTGGGAGCCACTTGGAATGATTCGCGCCTTCCATCCTGGAGTGATGAGGCTTTGACCGTCACTACATCTCGCAGTGACCTGGACACTGCCCTGGTCCCAAAGGTTGAGGACGCATCTTCAGACATAGGCGTGTCACCCCATGGATTGAGCTATGCTCACCTATTCTTTTGTGATATTACCCCTCTGCCCTGCTTGGGATAGGATGTTCCATGGAAACGCCCTTTGTGTGTCCCCTTCTCTTGCTCTGCCTTTGGGTGTGGCCTTCCTAGACGTCAACCTACTGACATCACGTAGCTAGACTCAGCCCCCTGAAACCTGACCCCTTGCCTCACTTAATGGCTTCTCCTCAATAAAAGGGTTCAGCACATGCTCTCTCTCTTTCTGCAGACCCTTAAGGTCAGAGGAGCCGTCACAAGACCCCAAAGAAGAAGGTATCTCTGTCTCCTGTGTGATTATTTTGTGCAGCCCAGCTCCCCTGGAGTGACCCTGAGTGTTTTTGTAGCGAGGAAGGTGACACCTAGCACCTCAGGGCAGGGACACATACACACACCCAAAACTTTAAGAAATAGAGAAAAAAATCCTGACCACAAGAAACCATCCAATCACCACCAGTCATGAAGAGTATGACAGGATCACATAAGTTAACTGTGAAGCCCAGGAGTGCGTCAGCACCACATGTTCCAGAGGGCAGCCTGCAGCCAGCTGAGGCCCCTTCGCCAGAGTCCTGAGGTTCCCGCGTGGGAGAGCCAGACACTTCTAGACTCAAAGGGGGTACTAACCACATAACAAGGACCCTCCAACTGGCACATAAGATCGCCCTAACCAGAGCAACAACCATTCTTCTAACCAGATCAGTCATTACTTCTTGAGCACAGTCAATCTCGAGTATCAGCCAGGTCACACTGCCATGCTGCTCCTCACCAGCTGTGCTATGGTGTCACTCTATGCTTACAGTACACAGCCGCCTTGTGATTCTCTCAATAAATTTTTGGAGGTAACACTGGTAATGATCACTTCCCAAGAATCAAGTTGTAGGAAAAATCTTTTCTGCTAAACCACTGAGAAGGGGAGGGCCTGTGGAAACATGCTCAAACTTGCTGCTTCCTGGGCCTGGGGCTGGGCCTGGGGCTAGGGCTCAGGGGTAGAGCACTTGCCTAGCACGTGCGAGGCGCTGGGTTTGATCCTCAGCACCACATAAAAATAAATAGACAAAATAAAGACATTGTGTCCAATTACAAGTAAGAAAACACTTGCTGCTTCCTGCCAGGCTCCTGTGGGAGGCAGGGGGAGGCAGCTGGTGTTCCTCTGCAGAGTCCAACCACAGCCTCAGGTGGCACCATGGGCTCCCAGTACCAGCACCTGCAGCATGCAGACATGGACGCAGGTGCTGCCCAGAACAACTGCACGTCACATCGGCCATGTCCTGGGAGCTGCTGCTCAGCAGTGGCAGCAGCAATGGGGCAGGCCCTCCTCCCAGGCTCCCTGCTCGCAGGCCCACCACTTGTGGGCCCTTTACAGCAGCAGCTGGTCCTTCTGTGTACGCCTGGCATGCTTTCCACTCCCTGAGCACATGCACCCTGACTGATGCCATCACCGACCACCAGGGGGGCTGTCCTGGAAAAGGGTTCTCCTCATAGCCATTTCCACAGTCAGACCTTAAGTAGATTAAGCACTTTCAAAGCTAACAGTAATGAACATACCTGACCTACAAGTCCAAAGGAACGGTCCAGACTCCTCTGGTCAGTGTACTTTCTGATTTTATTATGTAACCATCCCAACTCAGCAAGTCTGACTGCCGTGTCCCTCAAAGATTTACTTAGGTTTGCCTGAAAAGGAAACACATCAGAAGTTAAAAATGAAGAACCAATACTAGAGTCTTCATTACCACTCTCCTCGACCACTTGTACTCTTAACAGTATGATTCTCAGGCTTCAGCATGTGAAAGCGAGCAGTACTAACGCACCATCACAGAGGGCAAGGACAGCACAGGGCCAGCAGGGAACGGGGAGCCCTGGAGGGAGTATGAAGCTGTGGCGTCACCCTGTGCAGTGCCCGTCTGTGGCCGTGACTGATCCTCTGAGAATCCTGTGTCAATGGCAAAGTGCCAAGCTGACGCTCTGTCCTTCAGGCACCTCTGACTGCACTGCTGCAGCCACATGCCGACCCAAGGAAAGGAAGAAAGCACTGCCCAAAGCTGGAGCCAGATGGGACAGGGAAAAGGCCAGGGCCTCCCAGTGCGACCGGCCTGGTGCACCAATTCCATAAAGCCCCAGGAGCACCCTGGAAGGGAAACAGCTTACTATTTGGACTTATGACACTTTTTTTCTTTTTGAATATTTAAACTAGATCACTCATTACCGTACCTTTCCTTCCACTTTATAACAATTTTCAGTGTTGCTCATTTTGATATTTTTGCCATCTATGCCCTGGAAGACATATAAAATGTCTCTCACGAGAGCTGCTTCAGTAATTTCCATAGCACCTGTAAAATGATTTTTTAAAGACAGTAATCACTAACAGACACATTTTAAGATGAAATAAATTTCATGACATGATTAGCTCTGGGTTACATATTTGCCACCAGGACATTTACAAACTCAATAAACAAGCTTAAGATGAAAAGGTATGAGTTTAGGAAAAACAGGCCTTCTGAAAGGCAACAGAGCCCCTCTTCCATGAAGTGCCCACTTTGAAGGACAAAGCTCCATGTGACCAACAGGCCAGCAGCATAAGCCAACCAGAGGAGACAACCAACAGAGGTGATCTCTACACGCAGGTCCCCTGCACAACACGCACTCCAGCCTGGGTCCTGCCAGACCACTGAAAAGTAGCTCTCAGTGCAAACAAGCCTCTGCTCACCATGACTCCTTGGAACAAACGTAAGGCAAACTGGGGGACAGAGCCAAAATAAGGACAAGGAGGCAGAGGCACCCACAGTCCAAGATACCGGTGCAGGAGAAAGAGGCCTAGAGACACAACCTGGGATCAGTGTTCCCAGAGCCAGCCCAACAGAGCACAGGGCGTGCGTCCAACAGTGGGTGGGACGTGCTACGAACACCACCTGCTGCACGCTGAGTTCAAGTCCTATCTGAACCGCACGCAGCTGCTACCCGGGCGACCTGTCAGTCCTCTCCAGCAGTAACTGCGGGTCACTCTGTCTTCTCTCTGCTTCTGCCATCGTGCTCTGTGCACGTGAAGCTGCTGGGGGAGGGGGGGTGTAGGGGGAGGACGACACAGGACTGGGACTCCATGTCTTCCTTAGGAGGAAAAGGCCCTCTGCCTCGGCTCCGGTCCTGCCCAGCGAAGTCCAAAACAGAGACACAGGCACACGTCTGTGCGGCTTGTGTCCATGAGATGGGTGCCTCCCATCCACTTACTTCAACCCTCCACCCTGAGTCCAATGTGTCTCTCACAAGCAGCACACAGTCTGAACAGGATTCTTTTAAAAACAACTCTCTCTTCAACCAAGTGCTATGCATTCAATGCAGTTATCCCCAGGTCGGGGTTTAGAGTAAGGTGGTCTCCACCTATCCCCTGCCCTTTCTTCTTTTGACCATCTCCTAATTCTCATGGATTAATCAAGGAAACCTCGCAAGTCCACTTCTACTCTTGGCTTTGTCAAGAACACAGGCTAAAGGCACTGGCCAGGGGTCAGGAGTGGAAAGCGGCACTGACTAGGTCAAGACGCTGGCATACTAAGCACCAGCAACATGCCTGTGCAAGCTGCTGTTAAACAGCAGACCTCTGTGGGGCTGAGCCTGCTGCAAAGGCCGCAGGCTCCTAGACACCCTCACAGCTCCAAGGCAGTCCTTGGCCTGCCTTCTGTGCAACCTCAGAGGCTGCAGGCTGCAGACCAGAGGGGAAGCCCGCTCTACGTGGTGCCTCAAGAAGGACACTGATATTCCTTTCACCATCCAGCAAACTATCACCGAGTTTCTTCCACCCTCTAGGCACTGCACTAAGCACTGGCACTGTAACAGAGACAGACAACCTTCATGTATCTCAGACGTGGAGGTCCGAGTGGCCAGCCCAGGGGGAACAGAATGAGACAGGAAAAGAGCTCTGATGAGGCTTCCCAGAAGGGATAGCAGGATGAGAAAGGACTGTGACCACTGGCTGAGAAGCAGAGGGTTGCAGGACAAAAAATGGGACATGAGGTGACACCCTAAGATGCTGGGCCCGATCGGGCACCTTCACGACACAAAGGAAAGACCCCTGGGAACAGAGGTGTTGAGGGAGGGAAGAGAGCTGCTAGACCCCTCACTCACCACCCGCCTCTCCTTCTCTCCTCGACCTCGTCAGGTTGCGAGAAACAGCACTAGAGACACCCTTTGAGGGAGGGGTTTGCGAAGAAGGCTGGTTTGCAGTTAAAGTCCATGCAAGACGTGACCCCAGCTGCTGTCGAAGGCAATCCCCGACTCCCGGAATTTGATGAGACTGTCTAGAAAAAAGAAAGTAAGGTTTATATCTTGAAGTGACCATGCAACTCACTGAGGAGAAAAGCATCCAAGAAATTCCCTTTCAGTTGCTACACTGAATCACATTAACCCTTTTATGAGATGGGAGACCCCACAACTTCACCCAATCAAACATCACCACAACCAGTCCCAGCCCATGGACACTTAGACCACCCCTGCACACACACGTTTCTTCCCCAACCACTTCTCTTTAAAACTACATGAAACACATTACAAAACACGAATTACCACTTTGGAATTCTCAACCAAATTTACTTCAAGATCACCACCTTTCACTCACTCGACAATTCCTGAGCAGAAGGGTTTAAACACCTGGAGCCTGCCCATCTGCCTGCCCCAATCACCTCCCGCCCTCAAGGTGCTCACTGGGAAAAGACATTGCCATTTCAATCAACTTGGAAGATGGGAAAATGCAGAAATGGAAGGCAAGCTGCAAAGGTCAAGGTAGCAAAGTGACTTGAGAACACTTCACAGCTGCTTCCTACAAATCCAAGGACCTGACATGCACTCAGACACTCCCAACAAAAGTGCCCCTACCAGGGCTGCAAGACACGAGCAGCTCCACTGCCCTTGCTGGAGGTCCAGAGCCCTCAGGCTGCTCAAAGCAGACAGGGGAGGGCAGTCCCGGAACAGCTGTGCTTGATCCTGTCCTCAACAGGGGAAGCCAACAACACTCACAGACTGTGTCTGTGAACACAGCTGCAGACTCAGCAGACTAATTCTAAAAGTTAGCTGTACGACTTTCTGAATCATCACAATAACCACTCCACATCCTGAGACTCAAATGAGAGTGTCAGCTTACTCTCTGGGCCAGACCAGAACTTCAGATTTGCTCTCTTGCGGGCTGTTTGTAGATGTGTAGCAAGCCCCTAGAGAACACTCTGCTCACGTGTGACCCATGTGCTGCGTATGTTCCATCTTCTGATTTCCTGGACATGACTCTTCATCTTACAAAACAATTTATGACCCTACTGTGCCCATGTGGGAAACGCCATATATCTGATACTGATTCCTGATCACTGTTCTAGAAAATTACCCACCTCTGACCATCTGTTTTACTGAGATTTCCAGAAATGAACAATAGCAAAAAGCAAAGCCATCTGATTACTTGCACAAGAAACATCCTTAAGATGGGGTATTAACAAAGCTCTTAAGGCACCTTCTTCATTTTCACTCATGAGCTCACACTCCCTCAAAACATAACCAGAGTGGATGGCGTGTTCCACTCCAAGGCTACCTCACAGCTGTGCAGCCCCAGGGGGCCAAGGTTCCCCGCTCCTAGGCACCACCTTGGCCAGAACCGTCTGCCTGAGGATAATTCAACGGTATTAATTATTGCTGAGTATTACTCATCACCAGCCCGACACAACTGGCCAGGGTGACGACCTGAAGACGCGGCCTATGGTGCAATATCAGGCTTGGTTGAAAGCCCGGGACACCTCCAGCTCTCCTACACCAGGAGAGTGTGCGTGCAAGCATGCTTTACCCTGGGAGGAGAGGCTGGGGCGCAGGTGCAGGGCCACTGAGGGCACACACGCTGATGCTGCTGATGCCGCTGCTGCCCAGGCTGCCAGAGCTCTGCACCGCCTGGGTGCCCCGGTCCTGGTAATTCAGGGGCAGGGACTGAGGCCTGGCGCAGTAGTAGGGAGTGGAATGAGCATCTCTCGGCAATGCCTGTGCAAACAACGAGGCATAGCTGGACACCTGAAACAGAAGTGCACTGAGGTGAGGGGATGTGCGACCACAGACCGGGTCTCCCAAACCTGAAAGAGCACTGGCATGCCCCTTCCTCCATTGCTGGAATCAGATTTGAATTTCACATTTATTAAATAATTTAAGCAAGATGCTTTTTAATAGCCAGAACTAAGAAAGCTTAACAAGTTTCTAAAGCCCCTCAACCACCACAATGTCTGATGACCAAACACTTCACCCTCACTCCAGGCTGAGCGAAACGTGAGCCAGGCTGCAGTCTGCACCACACCTGGTCAAGAGCCCACAGCGCACAGCGAGGCTTTAGAGAGGCGTGCAGCCACCCCACCCCATTCCTTAGCCTGGGCACTCTCACGTCTGCAGGACGAGATTTTCTGGACTGGACCAGGGCACTCTCACATACAGCACAGGCATGACGGAGCCGGGTGACACCATGAAGCCCACTGGGACGTAAAAGGAGTGTGCCCAACACCTGAAGAAAGGCACAAGGAACCCCCTTGGGCCTTCCATGCATCTGTGCTGAAGTGGTAACTCACAAAGCCCAATCTTAAAACCACAACTTAAGCTCGCCGCACACTGTTACAGGAGAAGAACATAATCCTAAAATAGAGCTTAAGGAAACTGCACACTGACTAAAAAGGCCCTTAAAAAAGAAACTGCCTGACCCCAATGGCCAAGCCAGCTCCCTGCTCTCTGCTATCTTCTCAGCTGTAGGGGCTGATTCCTTCAGAACCTGACAGACGTCCCAACACCAGGGCCACTCACCTTGTTTGCCTGCCTGCGCGGGTCTTCACTGAGGTTCAGCAAGAGGTAGAGTATTGACCATTTATTTTTCAAAACTCCCTGTTAAGAAAAAAATTAATACTAAAAGAACTATTTCATATAATTTTCAGTTTTATTTTCCTCTCTCCTAAATATATTTCCAAAATAGAAAAGCATTTTAAAACTCCCCTGGTGACGTCACTCTACTCATTTCACATGTCATCAGTACAGCTACCATCAGAAACTGGAGATAATGTTCCCGAATCACATCCTTGGGTCCATGTTAACCATGTTAACAAACTCCAAAGTTCCCAATAAGAACGAATCTTGACATTACCCTACTTCTGAATAGCAGTATTGTCTTCTCTGAAAAAATCTGAAGAACCTCCCAAACAGTGATCATAGGACAAATGCCATCATAAAAGTCACGAGTTGTTTTTTCTTTATTAACGTCTCGCTTAGGTCTGAAGTGTGAGAAGCCTCAGGAGCATGGGGACCTTGTGCGCAGCACCTGGCTGCTAGGATCACTGGGCCCGTGTCCACACGAGGGCTGGCACTTGGGCCCCATTCTTCTCTAGTCCTGCTCCACTCATCCTGATCCTCAACCCCGTTGGCAGCCAAACCTCAACCTGCTTCACCTCAAATGTGCACAGCACCTCCTTGTTCCAGAGCCTCACGTCTGGACACACAAGCTAGACACAGACACCTTCATCTACAGGACCCACTGCCAGACCATGAACACTTGCAGCATGCAGACTCTTTGTTATATAAAACATTCCCAAAAATTTATTTGAAGAATAAGGTCATCCCAGGTATTTAAATTATAACTTATAAAACTGATTTACATAAACATTTTCCAGAAACTGAAACAATTCCCCAGCTGAGCAACAAGAAAAAGAGCGAGCCCCGGCCCTGATGGAGTCTCAGCCTATGTTACAGCAAGCAGGCGGGTTACACAACAGCACCCAGGGCTCTCAGAAAGGCCGCCACACAGGAGAGACGGGAAGGTAGTCAGAGTGCAAGCTGGAAGGGGTGAAGAGTTCTGAGCAGGACACAGGAGTCTGCGGAGGCCTCCTGCAGGGAGCACACCCTGCTTCACGGAGGGGTGCACAAGGCGCTAGAGGCAGCAGGAAGACCGCAGCCACCTGGGAACACACACCTGGGAGCTCATTACCCCCTGAAGGGCACCTGACCTGGGGCTCGGGGGCTGGCTCAGGCCAACACTAGCACTTAGGCCACCTCTCCCCCAGATCCCACTTCTCTTAAAGATTCTGGAGCAGTCAGACAATAGCAGCAGTTGCCATTTAGAGATGGTCCACAGGATGCAGGTACTTCACCTACAACACCTCCTGCCACAACAGAATGTATTCACTTCATTCCACAAATGAGAGGAACACAGACAGCAAGCCCACATAATCCACCTACACCACAATGCTGCATGCCAGGATTCAAACCCAGGTCTGCCCGACTCCAAAAGAGGATGACTTGAGAGGAACAGCCCACAGGCCTCGGGAGTCAAGATGGCAGTAGCCTAACAGCACACACCAGAGAGGGGACACAAAAGAGAAAGCGCAGGGACGCCCAGAGGCACAACTAGGAGCCGTGCCCCGCTCAGTTCTGAGGATGCCTGGCTGCAAGTTCCAGTGGCCTTTCCTAAGAAACGTCTGACCGAAGGTGCCAGTGGGGCATGGCCACAGGAAAGCTCTTCCTCTGCAACGAAGGGCAGGTCCAGACGCCCGCTCTCCGAGAGGGGCTCCTGAACAGAGGGGAAAATCACAGTGGGGAGGGGGTGTTGGGACTGAATGCAGGGTGCTCTCCCACTAAGCTGCACCCACTCTTTGTATTTTGAGGCAGGTCTCACTAAGTTCCCAGGCTGGCCTGGACTTGCGACCCTCCTGCCTCTGCCCCCCACCCAGGGGTTACTGGGACTGCGGGTGTGTGCCACTGCACCCCGTGACTGACAGCTTCAACAGAGAAGAGCAGGTGTCAAACAGCCAGGGTCAGCTGCTGAGGAGCACCTAATGAGCGCCTAATGTATACTGAGTAAGAAAGTAACTAGGAAACAGGAGCAGGAAGACAGCCAAGCCACGGGCCAGGAAGCTCGGCAAGGGACCTGGTGGTGCAAACATAAACAGTCTCAGCTCTAGAAGGATATTTTAAACTACCCCTGCCACCACGGACTCCAGAAGCCAAGAGGCCTCGATTCAGGCATCAAGCTTCAGGGGCTGCGTGTACACGAGATTTTAAATGAGATGTGTCAGACACCACGAGATCTGAAAACACCAGAGCAGCTGCCCCACCAGAACCAGCATGGCTGGCGCAGCATCCTGCGGGGCAGCACCCACCCCCACTGAGGCCTCCTCCACCTGGTCCCAGCTGCAGTGTGCTTCTATTCCCCAAGCAAGCCACTCCCCTGTGCTCAGCCCTTCCTTGCCAGTCACACCTATACGCACTCAGGGTCCCACGTCCCCACACCACACCTGGACCCTCCTTCCTCTAGAGCTAAAAACCACCACAGCAAGCTGTACCTTAGACTTTCCCCCATGGCAGGCACAGCAAATGCAGAAGAGGTCCCACATGGAGAAGACAGGACAGGAAAATACCAACAGTTGTACTTTGGAGCCAGATATTTTTAGAAAAAAGATGGGATGGATACTTTGCATTTGAATGACTAGTGTTTTGCTACCATCTCTTAGTATTTTTTATGTTTCAGCCACACAATGTAAAAAAATCACCCAAGTTAGTTTTCTGGGCTAGCCCTAGGAAGGCAGTTATCATTTCAGAATATTGATGTTTAGAAAGAAACAAACATTGAATTCCAAACAAAATTCTGGGAAACAACTATTTTACTTTTTAATTTATTCTCATTAGTTATACAAGACAGTAGAATGCATATACACAATGGAATACTACTCAGCCTTAAAGAAAAATGAAATTATGGTATTTGCCAGTAATGGATGGAGCTGGAGAATATCATGCTAAGCGAAGTAAGACAATCCCAAAAACCAAAGGTAGAATGTTTTCTCGAATATGTGGATGCTCACTTACAATGGGAGGGGAGGTCGGTAAAGACACTTTGGATTAGACAGAAGGGAGTGAAGGTAGGGGAGGGGGTATGGGAAGGACAGTAGAATGAATCCAATGTTATTACCCTAGGTACACATATGACTACACAATCAGTGTGAATCTACACCATGTACAACCAGAAAAAGGAGAAATTATACTCCACTTATGTATAATATGTCAAAATGCATTCTACTGTCATGTGTAACTAACGAAAAACCACCACTTTAAATCACAAAGCTCCTGAACATGTTTTCTTCCAATGGCCTACATCAACAGACACACAGGTTTCACAGGATGAGATCCTCCAGGTGGGGATCCCAGCAAGGCTAAGCATCTCGGGAACGTGATACCTGATAGTACATCTTTCTAACACCCAACACCAAGAAGTAATTTTTTACGAAAAAAAAAAAAAATTAAGGAAAACAAATAATATCACTGTTAGAAACAATCTGTCTAGAAATGCATGTACAGAAAAATTTCCTATTTCTCACTTTGTAAATGTTATCAAAGATGAAAGAGTACACTTAAAACCATGAATCCAAGTAAAATGATCTGAATTAAGGAATGAGAACACTCTCCCACCCTACCGTCTCGCTGTTTATCCTGAACAAACCAAGTGCTAAGGACACAACCACCCTCTCTGAGATACCCTCTTGGAATTAAAATGCTCACACAGCACATACATTTAGGCTTGTCTTAGGACACAATATATGTAGAGAGATGAAGATTCAAAAATAAGAGTTTAGTTACTGTCACATTATGCCAAACTTCACAATTTGTGTTGTTTCAACTTCACATTTGTGAAACAAAGCATTAAAATTCTCTGAACTCACTTTTTGTTCTACAAAAGGACAGAGAAAGCTAGTGAACTCAGTTCCTTTATAGTCAGAAATCTCACCTATAATTTTTTTTCCCTGCAGGTCTGGAAATTGAACCCAGGGCCTTATGCATAGTAGGAGACCACTGAGCTACACCCAGTCCTCTCATTCAATCATCTTATTGGCAAAGTCTTTCATAAAAATATCAGGTTAGGGGCTGAGGATGTGGCTCAAGTGATAGCGTGCTTGCCTGGCTTGCGTGAGGCACTGGGTTTGATTCTCAGCATCAAATTAAAAATAAAAATAAAAAAATAAAGATGTTGTGTCCACCTAAAACTAAAAAATAAATAAATAAATTATATATATATATATTATCAATCAGATTAAAGAAACCATTAATTTTCAAGAGTCAGTACCCAATCACAAAAGATTCGAAATTTTTTAAATTATTCCCTATAAAGGTACAAATTAGGACACAATAAAGTGTATCCGAGATGAGCTTTTACTTCTGTGTGGACCACCATGCCTGCTCAGAGTGTCATTAAGACTATGACACAACCCTAGAGCCTCTGAGTCCTTTTCAGTCCAGCTCCATTCATCTTCATAAGCAACTTCACATGAAACCCAGCTAAAATTCACCCAGGCAGTGTTAGAAAGGGGCTAGGGCTCAGCAGTAGAGCACTTGCCTAGCACATGAGAGGCCCTGGGTTCGCCCTCAGCAACAAATAAAAACAGATAAAATAAAGGTATTGTGTCTAACTACAGATAAAAAATACATATTAAAAAAAATACAGGGAACATTATTACAATTAAGTCATTAGTGATCATAGAAAAGCTTGCTGTGATACCACCAAAAGGTCCAAGTATTTCTGTCCACTAGGAAGGCCTCCCCAGTCATGGGCTCACTCTCACCATGTCTGCCACACCTGCCAACGCAGCTTCTTCCCACCTGCGCGTACCTGGGAATGAAGTTTCCTATGGAGCTCTGAAAACAATGCAGCGTCTGCCTCTCTCCTTTGCCGAATAACTGAAAAGAGAGGAAAGAAATCAGGCATGTTCATCACACGCCAAAACCCACTATTTCATCTATGCTAAAACAAGGAGTGACACTTTAGCTCTGACAAACTCTCTGATACTTTTAAAATATGGAAAATATTAGGCTGGAGTCAAAGCATGTATGTGAAAATTGCTAAACAGAAACAATGGGATCAATTATAGTCTATTTACTTACAAATATTAATTAGCAGTGAGGCAAACTATCATCAACTTAACTAGTTAATAATATCTACCTGAAAAGAAGGATGGAAAGTAAAAATACCTTGGAATCCTAAATTCTAAGGACAATAAAGTAAAACATTCATGACAGTTTACCTGACTTAAAAACTACCCTTACAAAACATTCTGTTAAGATACACAGCAATATTTCATCCTTTTAGAGTAAAATACAATAGTCAATTTTTAAAATAAAAATCAAAACAGCTTGTTAATTTTCATATTAATAAATGAATCTAGATATTCAGTTACACTCATAAATCATGTGAAAGGAGTGACAGCAAGCAACAAGTCCCCTCCGCCATGTTCTGTCCCAGAAGAGAAAAGCCATGGGTTGGCTGTGGTTCCAAAACTCAGAATATGTTGGTTTCAAAAGCCAGCATGTAACACTTAAAAAAAAATACTTACGTTCTTTCTTGATTTTCTCAGCTACCAGAAATTCATCTCTTTCAACAGTTGGGGCAAAGTTGCTGCCAATAACTCGCACAGCAAACTGGAACTGTTGGGCTACATCAGCTGAAAGAGAAGCCAAAGGGTGCAAATTATTGCCGCAGTCTGGCTGGGCACAAATAACTGGGAGGTCATGAGCCACTTGTAGATTCAAGCAGGAACGAACTTTATTCCCGAACCCACGAGAACTCCACTTGAACTTCTTGAGACTCAATAGGAACTCAACAGGAACTCAACGAAAACTCCCCAAGAACTCAAAAGTAGCGGGCACCCGAGGCAGCAGGAGCCGCCCCTTCTGGCAAAATGCCAGGCACCATCTTGACATGGCTGTGGCTCTCAACATCTCCCCACTTTTGTTTAATTAAACAACAAGTATGTGGCTTAGGGACCGTGCTTGTTAGGCTGTCCAATACTACATATGGTCCTTACCCGTCATCGGATGAGCTGACCTCAGGCGTCAGCCTCCTGTCTTAGGTTGGTACCACTGCAATTGGATTTTATCCATCATTGACTACCAGCCCAGCATTTAGCCAAACTTGTGGATAGTGGTTTTTACACAAATACCATAAACAACCTGATACAATCAGAAAGGGGAGGATACAAAATGCCATGACACCAAGCCAACTGATGGCCCCTTTTAGAAAAATTATACAACCAATGACATCATCAGCAAAGATACCCCGGCCCTACCACAGTTCACTGCACCAACACATAGTTCACAATGCATACAAGTGATACATAGTCCAGGCAAGTTTTGCAAGCAGTTCAAAGTTGAGGAATCCATTAATATGTCCATTTCCTCCCAAAGAAAATCAACTCCTTAATTGAGCATCACTTGTTATTATTCACTGATGTATCAGTTTATACAGTTTGTTGTGATAGCTATCGCAGAAGCTGTAGTTTGGTTTTAAGTCATGCTCTATCTTTGTCCTCACCGGCACTGGGATGAAGATAGGAATTCTGGCAATGATGGCTAAAAAAAATTATGTAACATTCTAGCAGGAACTTAAAAAAACAATTTTCTAAACAATTTAGTATCCTGAATACAATTGGATATAATGAAAAGGAAAGGTGAAAGTAAACATACAGAACTGTTAACCACATTTTAAAACAGTCCTCAACAGCTGTTTACCGAATTTAAATTAAACCGTTTAAATCAGTGAATAAAAAAAAAGTTTGGATCCATTTTTTCATAAGCGCTCCTCATATATGATATATGGACATACGCACATACAGACATACAACACATAACACAAGTTTGCACACATAACACAATACATACAACACATAACATAATAGTAAAGGCCTTGTAGCTTTTCACAGGTGAAATCTCCATTGCAATGTTTAAAAACTCCACAGTCAAAAAACAAAACTGATCAGAAAAACATTAACCTAGGTCTGTATGAGCTCAAAAATAAATAAATAAATAAATAAATAGAACTTCATGATGTGGGAAAGGGCAATAATAAAATAGGTATTGAAAAAAGCATTCTGGTTACCACCTGGGTTTGACTCTTTTTTTGATATCCCATCCTTTTTCCTGTAACTTGCATATGGGTCTGAAGATATTCCCACAAGCAAGCCCCAAGGTTTCTTACATCTGAAATAGACTTTAATGGTGTTTATTATTCATTAGCCTCCAGGTGTGGGAGAACCACAGATGTAAGAATAACCAAACCAGAGTTCTGGATATCACCTGTTATGGATTTGAGCCATATCATCTTCTTTTTGGTCTGTAGAAATATTTAGTTAGTCTCTCAGGAATCCAAATTGGCTGCTGTTCTCCCTGTGGAAACACACAAACAGACCCCCCAATTCCAGACAATCACTGGGTCAGCACCTTTCCATTGTCCTGTTAGAATATCCTTCCAAAATACCTTAGGTTTATGTACATTTTTTGGACTCATATGCCTTTCTGCAGCACTAAGCCCTGTTGAATCCAAATTTTAAAAGTTTAGAGTAAAAAGGGTTATTTTAAGTTTATCTTTGGGGGATATATATACCCCTTCCCAATTCCCTCTTTTTGCTTTAATAAGTACATTTTACTAGTTTAATGAGCTCTTTCAACTATACCTTGTCCCTGTGGATTGTATGGGATTCCTCTTATATGAGTAATGCCAAATGATGAGCAAAATTGTTTAAAAGAGGTAGAAGTATAGCCAGGGCCATGATCTGTTTTTAACTGTTTTGGAATGCCCACAGTGGCAAAATTTTGTAAGTAATGAGCTATAATATCTTTACTTTTTTCTCTGGCATGAAGGAAGGGAGCCCATCAAAAATCTGGAAGAAGTATCAACTGTAACATGCAAATATTTTAATTTTCCAAATTTTGGCAAGTGTGTGACGTCCATCTGCCAAATATGCTTAGGTATCAGTCCTCTAGGATTGACTCCAAGATTAACTTGTGGTAAAAAGGTCACACAATTTTGACATTGTCTTATTATTTGTCTGGCTTATTCCTTGGTTATTTTAAAACACTTTTGTAGAGTATTAGCATTGACATGGAACCTTTTATGAAATTTTGTAGCTTCTTCTAGAGTAAAAACAAATATGTATGTCATGTGTAGTTTTATTTGCTAAATCATAGCCCAAACTAAGGGCTCCAGGCAATCCTGTATGTGCCCTGATATGTCCTATAAAGAATGGAGCTTTCCTGTCCCAGATTAAACTTTGTATAGTGGAAAGCAAAGAGAAAACAGTAGAAGAAGGGGAAATCCTACCAGGATCTTCAAGGGATACTATAGTATTAACTATATACTGACTATCGGAAAATAAATTAAATACAGAATCTTTAAACATCACAAAAGCTTGTAATACTGCATTAAGCTCTACCTTTTGAGCTGATTGTTTTGGGTACTAAAAATGTAAAAGTTTGATCAGGGGTAACTACTGCTGCTGTACCATTATTTGACCCAACAGTGAATACATTTGGAGCATTCATGATAGGTGTTTTTCTTGTCATTTTTGGAAAAACTACAGGATGGGAAGACCAAAAAGACAACAAAGGATTAGATGGTAAGTGATTATCAAATGAAACATTAGATTTACACATGACTATTGCCCAAGTATTTAACTCATTAGCTAACTCATCAATTTGATCCATAGTATATGGAGTAATAATTTTATTGGGAGAAATTCCAAACACTCCCTTTGCTGCTTTTATTCCTTTGGGTATCAATTGTCCCACAGCCTCAGGATACCTAGTAAGAATAGTGTTAGGAGAATAAGATAAATGTATCCACAATAATGGACCATCTTGGCAAAATACTCCTGTAGGAATATTTTTTGTTGGTAGTACAATAAATAATAAAGGCAAACTTATATCAATTCTATCCAAATGCATATTTTCCATATGTTTCAATGATTTTTAATGCCTTTCTTGCTTCAGGCGTTAACATGCGGGGTGAATTTGGATCTGATGGACCTTTTAGGATATCAAACAAAGGTCCTAACTCTCCTGTTGATATACCTAGATAAGGTCTTATCCAATTTATGTCTCCTAATAACTTTTGAAAGTCGTTAAGTGATTTGAGTTGATCTACTCATATTTGAATTTTTGGTGGACAGACCATGGTTGAGGATAACAGAACTCCTAAATAATTAATTGGAAAATTTATTGTACTTTATCTATTGCTATCTCTAGATTATAATTTTTTAATAAGTTCATAAATGTGGCATAACATTCTAGCAATGTGTTTTTATCTTTGTGTGCTAATAATACATCATCCATATAGTGAAATATTTGTAGTTCAGGATTTTGATTTCTAAGTGCTGGATTGCTTTGTTAACATAAATTTGACACATAGTTGGGCTGTTAGCCATCCCTTGAAGGAGTACTTTCTATTCATATCTCTGATCAGGACCTTCATGATTCAGTGCAGGGATAGTAAATGCAAAATGTGGACTATCCTCAGGATGAATTGGAATTGAAAAAAAACAATCTTTAATATCTATAACTAAAACATACCAGGTTTTTGGCAAAGCAGACAATTGAGGAATCCCCGATTGAGCAGGTCCCATAATAACCATCTCATTATTAATGGCTCTTAAATCTTGCAATAATCTCCATTTACCAGATTTCTTTTTGATGAAAAAAATGGAAATATTATGGGGAGATATGGAAGGTTGTATATGTTGCTCCGCTAATTGTTGTTTGACCAGGTCATGGGCTGCTTGTATCTTTTCTTTAGTCAGGGGCCACTGAGGAACCCATACTGGTCTTTCTGATTTCCAAGTTAATTTTTATTGTCTCAGTGACCCCTTCTGAAAACCCAATCCATGTCTATCTATTTCTTGATCTATTTGTATTGGTGCCACTATACTTTGTCCTTTTTCTCCTAATCTCTTTCCATTCCTAAAACCTTGTCTACCCATAATAGTGAGCACATTTGGATTGATGTTATTTGTTAATGTCAAACCTAACTGATCTAGGACATCTCGTCCCCATAAATTTATAAGAAGATGGTCCAATACATATGGCTGTATAGTTCCTTCACATCCTTCAGGATCCTTCCAATCTTATACCATTGCACTTCTATGGGGATTAGTTGCCACTCCTAGGCCTTGAAGCGTTTGAGTGGCTTGTTGTAATGGCCAATGTTTTGGCCATTCTTGACGAGAGATGGTGCTAAGGTCTGCACCTGTATCAAGTAGCCCATTAAATTCATGTCCTTGAATATTTAGTTTTAGCATTGGGCGAGAATCTAAATTTAAAGAAAGCATAGCCCAATCTACACCTGTGGAGCCGAATCCCCTGGAACCTCTTTCTATAGTACGACTGGAAAATTTATCATGTAGACTGGGTATTATTAATAACTGTGCTATTCTATCTCCTGGTGAAATTATTGATATACCCCTTGGAGAACTGGCTATAATTTTTATTTCACCTTCATAATCAGGATCAATTACCCCAGGACTTATCATAAGTCCTTTTAGAGTAGAAGAACTGTGTCCTATTAATAAGCCTACTGTTCCTTGGGGAAGAGGTCCTTTTACCCCTGTGGGAATGATTTGAACTCCCATCTCTGGAGTTAGTACTGCTCTGGCGGAGGCGCAGATGTCCAACCCTGCACTCCCTCTGGTTTGTGTAATGAGGGATCTAATGGATAATGTGTCTTGGGCACTACCCTGATGGTGTTGCTGGGTTCCTCCAATACTCCGTATATTTGTGGTCATGGGCCCCAGAGCATTGGGCCCCCCTGTCAGGTTTTTGGCAATGGAGTCCAATGTTTTCCTCCACGATATCGTGGGTAAACACCTGATCCTTGTCCGTTTTTTGACAACGGAGTACCCTCTACAGTAGTCTGAGAATGGCATTCATTAGCCCAATGTCTCTCTCTTCGGTATCGTGGGCAAATATCCTACCCCTTTGATCATACAGTTTTGTTAAACCCGCCTCCTATGGAGCAACTCCTTTTAAAATGTCCTGTTTGTCCACAATTGTAGCATGTTTCTGGCCTGGTACCTAAAGCCTGTTATACTGCAGCTGCCAAGGCTTGCCTCTGTTCACTAATGTCTCTACATAATTTAATATATGTGTTTAAATCTCCATGTTTCCATGGTCTAATGGCCTCCCTGCACCATCTATTTGCTTGTTCATAGGCTAGTTGTTTTATTAATGGCATTGCTTGTTCTACATCCCCAAAGATTCTAGTAGCTGTTTGTATAAGCCTATCTACAAATTCAGTGTGAGGTTCGTTAGCTCCTTGTATTACCTTAGATAATTGACCTTGTAAATCTCCATGCCCCTATAATGTTTTCCATGCCCTAACCATGGCTGAAGTGATTTGTGAATATATGGCAGGATCATATCTAATTTGTTGCTGCTGACCCTCATAAGGTCCCTCTCCTAACAACGTATCTAGATTTCTCTGAGGATAACCGGCTGCTGCATTTCGCCTAGCCGTCTCCTTGCAAAATTCCTGATTGGCAACCTTCCATAACAGATATTGTCCTCCATTTAGAATAGCTTTGCACATACTAGTCCAATCTGCTGGCGTCATGTTCAAGTTGGTAATGGATTCGACCATGCTTACAGTGAAGGGTGCTTGGGGACCATAGGTTGTTACAGCCTCTTTTAGCTGCTTCACTGTTTTGAAATCTAAAGCATGGTGAAGTCGCTGTCCTCCTGCCTCCTCAAATACAGGGCCTGCTAATCTCTGAAGTCCTGTCTCAGGATCCCATCTATCAACTACGGGGGTTGAGGGCCACTCAGCATATGTTGTCTCCATAGGTGGAGCTGTTACTTGGACACCCATGCCCTCTGGTGATAGAAAGGTGTTAGTAGCATCCTCCTATTGTAACCTGTCCCCTGATAGCCTTTCCTTCTCTAAACTCTCTTCCCTTGTCTGACTAACTCAAGAGACTTCCTCTTTTACTTGATCTAATATGTCTTCTCCTTGACTAAGCAAACAAGATTGTACCAACGTCCATAATGGTAATGTGCCAACTGGCAGAGTTCCTGGGCTTTCCTTTTCTATCCTTTTTAAATCTTCACCATGATGGTTCTATTGTGATATATTTAACAGCCCCTCTTTAATGAACCATGGGCTACACATTTGTGTCGTCTTAATGTATGCCCTAACTGTTCTTGATTTTACTGAGATGCCTCCTTCCTCTAGTAATTTAGTTAACACCCTTTCGGTTAGGTTTTTACTAATTTTTAACTTCATATTTCTGCTACAAAGATAACGCAACCCAACAAGATAACACAAAACAAAACCGAAACAGAATGAAAAACAAAAAAGGAACAAAAAATCGTTGCATCAATTTTCCTATTTTCTTGGAATGTATCTTTGTGGTCTATCTCTATCTCTTCATCAGGGCCAAACAACTTCAAACCTTGAGCCAACCATTTTTCCCAGTTTGCCTGAGAAAGTTCTAGGGACAGGCAGCTTGAAACAAAAACAAAACAAATCAAAACAAGAACACATTGTTTTTTGAAATGGCCACCCATTCTCTCGCCCTGCCCTCAGGGGCGAGTAGTTTCACTTACCCCCATGTTTCAGGCGTTCCCCGTACGGGCCACCAAATGCCACAGTCTGGCTTGGCACAAATAACCGGGAAGTCACGAGCCACTTGTACATTCAAGCAGGAACGAACTTTATTCCCGAATCCCCGCGAACTCCACTCAAACTCCGCGAGAATTCCACAGGAACTCAACAGGAACTCCGTGAGAACTCAATGGAAACTCCACAAGAACTCAAAAGTAGCAGGCACCCAGGGCAACAGGAGGCACCCCTTCTGGCAAAATGCCAGGCACCATCTTGACCTGGCCGTGGCTCTCAACGATTATGACCAAGAGGCCATGTTTCAGTCACCCAGCCTTGAGGTCAAGAAAGCAGACTAGGCGCACAAGTCTACCTTCCACCTTCCCCAAGATCTTAACTGAGAAGACAGAAAAGCTACTAAATTATAATGAAATGAATGAATGAATAAAACCAGAGTTTCATCAAAAAGAGGGGAGAGACAGCAGCAGACCAGAGAGTCAGAAAAATTCTAGAGGTAAAAAATAAACTGGATCGATCATCACACGAAAAAGTAGCAGAAAAAGCCACAGTCCAGATACAGGATCTGGGAAGCAGGCCTGAGAAGGCCTCTGAGCAGCATCCAGGCGGCACACAGAGAAAGCCAGGCTCACCCACCAATAGTCGGCCGTTTGTATCAACACCCCTAGACAAAGATGGCGCTGGCCTCCACCCTCTTCAGAAATACCACTAAACTGAGAATAAGGAAATTATTTAAAAAGGCATAGACCAGAAGGGCAAAGAAACGTAGCAGAAATGAAGTCCAAGACTGGTTCACAAACTGTGAAGAGGTACATGACTGACAGGAAGGCAACAGAAGTGAAATCCAAGGTCGTCCAGGACTAGGAACAGATTCCAAGAAGAAATACAGTGCCCTCCACAGTGCCAGGGAGGCTCGGAAGGGGCAGAGATCGGCAAACCAACACCATCATGCCCCACCCACCACAGTCCCTCAGAGTGCTGTGACAAAGCTGTGCCCCTACTAGACCTACATGACCAAGCATCCCGGGAGCCTGAGTGAAGGAAGGACACAGCAGAGGGGACTCGTTAGATCTAGAAGTCACCTAGAAGAAACCACCCAGAATATAATAAAGGCAGTGAAAAATAAAAGGACAAGAAAAGGCAGATCACTCAAACTCTGTTCAGAACAAATATGAACCAGGTAGGAACCAATAGGCAAAGCAAACTAGACCCAGAAAGTCCATCAGGACACAGGAGGACACTGCACAGAAATAAAAAGCCAATTCACTAGGACAACACCTTCAAGGTACACACTCCTACCAGGTAGTGGGAGGGAGCTTAAGACGCAGGAGGCACATGCAACAGAGGAGACAGAGAAGCACATTCTCAAATATGCTTGGAGAGGCTGGGGCCTGCCTCAGGATGGAGCAAACAGGGGAGAGGAAACCCACTGCTCTAACAACCACGCAGAGCAGCAGGGACTCAGAGCAATGCCCCTGACAAGGACACAGTACACTGCCCTTCCGTGTGCATGGGAAGGATCTGTCAGCACAGACCAGATCAGGGGTCACAAAACCACCTTTAGAACACGAAATAACTAGAAATTATTCAAAGCAAAATCTGCAACACTAACAAAATTAAACTAGAAGTGAATAACATGGTATATGAAAAATCTCCAAGTAACTGGAGGTCAATTAGCACATGATATATGGGCCAAAGAGAAAGCCTCAAAGGAAATCAGAAAATTCACAGAAAATGAAAATACAATGTATCACAAAATGTACTAAACATATAATACTACAGCACTTAGAGGGAGATTTACAACATGAAAGGACAAGGAAGACATAAAAGAGAGATCTCAAATCAACAACCTCAGTTTACACAATAAAATCCAGAAAAAAATAAAAAAACTAAACTCAATGTATGCATTAGGTAATACTAAAATTTAGAGCAAAACCAATCAAATTTAAAACAAACATAGAAGGAAAAAAATAACAAATCCAAAAGTTGGGTTCTTTATAAAAAAAGAAAGAAAAAATAAGATAGGATTGATAAACCTCTACCAGAATGACCAAGAGAAACAAGAAGCAAATACAAAAACAAAAGATGGGAAGGAATATTGGCACTGATCCCACAGAAACTCAAGAGGTAATGAGGGCTAAATCATTTATGAAGATACTGACCCTCAAGAAGGCAAAGCACAGCTCTCTCTACTGGGGGGTGCAGGCTGCACCTAAGACTTTCTTCCAAAGGGCTCAGGACAGAAGGCGGGAGGGACTGTAAGGAGGAGCATGCCCAGCCCAGCGATCAAGGCTGACACCAACAGGCTCAGGCCCTCTGACAGTCTCCCCTACTAGATGAAGTACCACAAACGCACTTCATCTCTGTGGGCTTTCTCCCAAAAATACATGACCCAGTCGGCCCAGGAGAAAAATATCAGACAAACCAGAACTGAGGCATTCTATGCAATGACCTTGACCTTCAAAACTGTCAGAATCAGCTGGGCACTCTGGCTCAGGCCTGTAATTCAAGCAATTCAGCAGGCTGAGGAGGAGGATCACAAGTTCAAAGTCAGCCTCAACAAAAGCCAGGCACTAGGCAACTCCACAAGACCTTGTCTCTAAATAAAAAATTTTAAAAAAAGGGCAGGGGATGTGGTTCAGTGGCCGAGTGTCCTTGAGTACAATCCCCAGTACCAAAAATAAATAAATAAATACTGTCAGAATCATTATTTTAAAAAAAGAAAGAAAGAAAGAAAAGAAAGACTGATTCTGAGAAACCCCAGCATCCACAGAGTCCAGAGGAGCACAGAGAGACCTGAGGACGAACGCCCTGTGGCCCAGGAGAGGGAATGCTGGAGTGCAAGCGGCAGGAGGGTAAGAAAGCAGCCCAACAGCGCACAGACTTGTTCTGTGGAAGTGCTCTCTGGGACTGGGGGCTGTAGCCCTGCTGGCAGTGTCCAAGCACGGGAACGCGGCAGGGCGTGTGGGAACTGTGCGTGTGTGTGGGAACTGTGCGTGTGTCGTATTTATCCACCCCCAAATCACTCCAAAACAAAGCTGCTGCTGCCGCGGTTTGTTTGGATTTTGGTTTTGGTTCACAAATCCTGTCTTCACCGTGGTCTGGAGTGGGTCCATGCTGTCGATATTTTTTTAAACCTCCATTTTAACTCCTTAGTCTTAAAGATAAGAATAAAACAACTGAAACATTTTTTTTAATGTTTTTCGTAAATTAGAAAGTAAACCTCAACTTACAACACACCACATATGAAAATTAACCCAGAAGTACCACACGTAAGAGTAAAGTGTCAGTCCTCTCAGGAAAATAGAAATACAAACAGCAACAAAAAGAAGAAATCTTTAGCATGTGTCAAAGGTTACCAAAATTTTGATCAAGATTATATGATCATAAACCAAGTTATGATCGGCTTTTTTAATGGACAAACTGACCTTCAAAATTAAAGGCCTCTGCTCTGCACACACACCTGTCTGAAGGGCTGCGACGAGGATACTGGGGATGCGAGTGGGAGGAGGCCGACAGCCACCCCCAGATGCAGATGCACAGTGCACCTGCCTCCAAGAGGGACACCCGGAGCAGGGACACCCAGGAGCAGGGTCCCCAGGAGCAGGGACACCCAGAAGCAGGGTCACCCAGGAGCGGAGACACCCAGGAGCAGGGACACCCAGGAGCAGGGTCCCTAGGAGCAGGGATACCCAGGAGCAGGGACACCCAGGAGCAGGGTCCCTAGGAGCAGGGACACCCAGGAGCAGGGACACCCAGGAGCAGGGACACCCAGGAGCAGGGACACCCAGGAGCAGGGTCCCCAGGAGCAGGGACACCCAGGAGCAGAGATACCCAGGAGCAGGGACACCCAGGAGCAGGGTCACCCAGGAGCGGAGACACCCAGGAGCAGGAACACCCAGAAGCAGGGTCCCCAGCAGGGGGCCAACAGTGACAGCTGATAGGGACCACATAGAAAGCTCAGGATGAAGAAATAACAAATGTTCAGTTCAGTAAAATGCTTGTGCCCTCCACAATTGCCTGGTTGCCAATCCCTTGCCCACACCAACCAACCTGCTTAGGCTCCTGTGGGATCCGAGGTGCCAGCACTGGTTGAAACATAGTGCTCTAACACAAAAGGCTGACAATTTTAAATATTGACTTACTTTAACAACTTACAACATAATAGTTAAATAATTCTATGTATATACTTTAATCTGTAGGTCATGTATAATAACCTAAACAATGCACACGCTCTACACAGTAGTTACAGTGTATTTTTTAGGGAATTGATGAAAAGATCTGGAGGACATACTCAGTACAAATGCAAAGTGATCAGTTGAATCTGTGGACCCAAAGCCCACTGATGCGGAGGACCATTTAGACATTTGATAAATATTTCAATTTACCTTTAACATATGTTTCAACATTCATTTAACACTCACTGATTTTCCCAAGAGTATAATTATCATATTCTCAAAAGAAAGATTACATGGTTTTACTCAAAAGCAAGATTACGCATTACACATCATTTACCACTTTAGAAAGTCAACAGCAGCTCTGTCCCTAACACTGGACCACCAAGAAAACACTTCTTGCGGTTGGGAGTAGACTCATAGGGGTCTTACTTACTTTGATACTTTGTATACTACAGTCATACCTGAACATTCATGTTGCCATGCTAATCTAAGGTAAACTCCCCTTTATTTTGTGATAGTAAAACCAGACTTGCATGTGAAATGAAATTACAAAAACGTTATGGTAAGAAACCAATGCTGGGGAAGAGGTCAATTCCACTCCCCTCTCTCAGCCTTTCTCCAAGAAGTCTAATTAACCAAGAGTCCCTATCTTTTGGATTGTAAATAACTATCCCAGGAATCTAACTACTCCCTCTTGAAATGTAACAGGTGCCTGGGCAGAGCCTCTCTTCTTACCTGTTTCTGTCAGCATGCTTCATGCTAAAGACCCTGCACAAGGCCTTCAGCCACACAGATCAGGAATTTTTTAAAAAAGAGGAAAAATACACAATGATGGGATGAGTCTAAGATGATGGGTCAAATAACCTGTAAATATCATGAAAAATTGTGGATCAGGGCTCAGAATTTGGAGTTTCTGTTTTCCTCTGGGTCCACAGGCATAAAATAAGGTCTGGAATTCTCCTCCTCTCCCAGTGCTGCTTGCTGCTTCTAGACAGGTTTGGGAGGCCGTTGCGTCATGTGCCAGCACTTTCCCCTCCTGATAGGTCATTCCCCCGATGATATGGCTACTCTTAAATTGCTGAAGACGGTAGACCCCGATCTTGAGGGTAGAAATAATACAACCAAATGTGTGCTCATGTGTGCCTTCCTACAGCCCCATGGGTCGAGCTCTGCTCACCTGTTCCCCTTGCTCTGTTTGGGACAGAATATTCCATGGAAACGCCCTTTGTGTGTCCCCTTCTCTTTCTCTGCCCTTGGGTGTGGCCAACCTAGATGTCAGTCAACCTGCTGACAGCAGACATCATGGAGCTAGACTCAGCCCCCTGAAACCTGACCCCTTGCCCCATTTGAATGGCTTCTCCTCAATAAAAGGGGTCAGCACTCAAGATCACTCTCTCTTTTTGCAGACCCTTAAGGACAGAGAAGCCGTCACAGCATCCCCAAATAAAAATGTAATTCTGACTCTTGTGTGGTTATTTCGCACAGCCCAGTTCCCCTAGAGTGACCCTCTTTTAGTCGCAAGCAACACGGCAGATGGGTCTGTTTCCCACAAAAATTTCTCTTTGCCCCATGGGACAACTGAAGATTACAAGGTAAGGAACACTGAGGCTTACACAGCATTATGAGAGAAGTGCTGCTCTGACACAGCTGAAGCACGCCACCACCAACCTCACTGATTCCATGAGAGAAATACTGCCTATTCAAAGACACAAGTAGAATGCACTCCAGCAGGGCAGGGATGTGGAAGTAGGGTCTTCACATCACTGGCAGTATGTGTTTCAAGCAAAGTTACAGGTGCTAGATGTTGGGAAAGTGATGGTCCAGTTTGGATTCTGAATGTCCCCAAAAGGCCCATGTGTTAAAAGCCTGGAGGACAACAGTGTGCTCCAGCACGCATTTGGATGGTGATGAGCAGCCTCACCACAGACCAATGCAACCAACCAATCGTGGACTAGAACCTCCAAAACTGAAGCCGAAATAAAGTTCTTTATAGGTCGATTATCTCAGGTATTCCTCATAGTAACAGGAAGCTGACTGACACATGGGAAATAATGATTATGTTAACTTTATAAAATCATTAAGCAACATTGGCTTCTGAAGGTCCATTGAAGCCAAGTACACATTTTTTTTTTTTTAAGATGCCTTATGGAGGGATGCAGTGGCTCATGCCTATAATCCCAGTGGCTTGGGAGGCTGAGGCAAGAGGATCTCAAGTTCAAAGCCAGCCTCAGCAACTTAGCAAGTCCTTGTCTCAAAATAAAAAATAAAATGGGATGGGAATGTGGCTCAGTGGTTGAGCACCACTGGTTTCAATCCCCAGTAGCAAAAAAAAAAAAAAAAGCCTTATGAAACTTTAATAGGAAATTCACCTTAAAAGTAGCAAGTATCTCTTATGTCTTTATTTCACTGTATTAAAAAGCAACATATTTCAAGAGCATAAAGCCAAGTGTTTGCAACATATCATTAGAAAATGAGGCAATTAAATGCTCTGGAGAGTTAGAAGAGAAAATGCCCACTAATTAAATTTTTTAGATGTCAAGTTATAAAGGCAGTAATTAATATTGCTCTTTGCTCAATGACAGAGAAGTTTAAAAGACAGAATAAGGTAAGCTGCTAAATACATTTACAAAATGTTGTAGTAAGTAGTAGCATAACGTGCAATGATCAATATCAAAAATGTCCAAGACAGAGCAGGAAATGGCTTCCTGAAATATCTTATTCCAAATATCTTATTCTTACTAAGAGCCTACTGACTCTTGACACGGACACAATCTACACCAGCAGATAAGAGGGCAGAATTTCCATCTCCTAGAAGGGGTGAAACTTTTAGGTCAATCAAAAAGTCCCAATATAAAGAGTTTTTAAGTTTAGAAATGTCACTCTAGCTCATGAGGAAGAACTTTAAAATCCAGTTGTGATGATGACAAGGTATAAACGTGTGGTTTATCCCTGGAAGAAAACACTTTGGAATCACTGACAGAAAAGGAAAACATACGTTCAAGGGGGAAAGCCATAACCAGGCACCTCAGTAATCTGACTTCTCCTGATGCGCCCCTGCACTGAAGACCGCCAGGGGCTCGGGGGCTGGAACAGTCTGCTCCTCTCAGCCTCACCAAGGCTTCCCTGCCCTCTGCGCAGTCACTTTCCACTGATCCCTTCTTGACACTGAGTCGCCTCCCTGGAAAGTGGGAGCTGTGACCGGATTGACTGTATCCTGGCAGCTCCAGCACCTGGTACTGTCCAGGAAGGATGCCAAGTGGAGCAAGAACCGGATGAAGTCAAATGGGAGTGACACAAAATCATTCATCCTTTGTCCCTGAGGTCACCACGGAGCATTCCACAAGTTACACGCATTAACTGTCATAAACCATGAGAGAAGGTGAACGAGTATTCCCGGCATTTTAAACCTAAGCGGCTGAGCCGTCCTTCAAAACGGCCCATCTCTTCGCTGCGGCGCCTAAGGACTGAGTGGCACTGTCGCTTCAACTCCGGTGACGTTCGCTCGCGGCGCGCCTGGTGTCTCCCCGCACCAGGGCCAGGAGGTGACGTCCTGCGCTTCCCCCGGAGCCCTCAGCCCGGGCGGCTCTGCAGCGGCACCGGGGCCGTCGGCCGTGCTCGGCGGCCTCCGCCCCGACAACCCCGGGGCACCGAGCCCGCGCCCACCGGGCGGGAGCAGCCGGGCGCGGGGAAGCGCGCTCTCCGCCGAGCGCCCGGCCGCCGTGGGCGCGAACGCGGCCCTGCGACCCCGGCCCTCGGCCCGGCTCCGCCGCCCGCGCCCCGCGCCCCTCGGCCCTGCCCCGCGACCCCGCCAGGCTCGGCCCTGCCGCCCCGACCCCGGTCGTCTCCGAGCGGCGCGCTGCGGCCTCCGGACGCGCGTACCTTCGCTCCGGCCAAGGATCCGGCAGCACAGGTTCTGCAGCAGCACGTTAGGCGACTTCTGGTCGGGGGTCGCCATCGTCGGCCAGTCCTGTGCTCGGCGGCAGCCCCGCGCCCCCGGCTCCTGGGCCCCGGCTACGGCGCCGCCATGTTCGCGGAAGCGGCCCAAGGCGCGCGCTTCCCATAATGCCCCGCGGCCCCGCCGCATCGCGCGTGCGCCGCTCGCCCTCCGCAGGTCCCGGGCCTCTGCCCGCGCGCCGGGGCTCAGGCTGCAGCCCGCAGTCTGCGCGCGGTTAAACTGCGCAGGTGCAGGTTGGCTGCACACTTCTGATGGTGCACGGCCTTTAACCGTGGGTGCGCCCCTCCTAAGCAGAGGCCGGGGGTCGCGGGCGTGAGCTGAGGGGTGGAATCACCAGCCGCGAACCCCATCCCCGGTTAACTGCCGTCCTTGGATCCGTGCGTGGGCAGAGCAGGCAGTGACCACGGGGCGTTTGGGGTGTGTCCAGCTGCTTACCCTCGCTGGCACTCTCCGGCGCCCGGGGCCAGTGCACTAAAGTCCAGCTACCTGAGGGAAGGTCGGGAGACCGGGCTGCGTGGACCAGGAACGCTTCCGACGGGAAGGCGTTCCCGCCAAGCACGGTCTGCAGCCCAGGGCAGCGTGGTCAGCGAACAGAGCGCGTGTCCTCAACATTAAACCTGGGGATGGTGTCACGGCCTGGTGGAGCGAATCATCACTGCCTGGTGGGGCGTATGGGGCAGCAGAGGAGGACATGCCGTCAGTCGTCTGCCTTTTGCTCTAGATCCACTGTCCGTGCTGCCCTGCCCTGCCCTGCCCTGTCCTGCTGTGTGTGGGAGAGAACGCTGGCCTCCTGCAGGGTTCCACCAGAGGAAGCCAGCCTTGGAAACCTGGGAGGAAGAAGAGACCCTCTCATAGCACACTGTCTTTGTGAGGATGAGATGTTTTCTCCCGGGCAACATCTTACTGTCAGCCTATTCTTCGTGGCATGGAGACTGCTCCATCAGAAGCTTCCAGAATGTCACTATGGTGACTAATAGCTCTTCGCACCGTCTTCCCTGCCCTGTGAGCAGTAGGGGCTTTGCCTGCTCATCTCACCAGCCCCAGCCCCCTGCTTCTGTCACCCTCCTAACCAGTTCTGTTTAATCCCTGTGTGGTTTCTGCTTTGGGCAGATACCCAGCACAGTCCTTGGTAGTAAGAATGACTCTGAGCATTCACAAGCCTTAAGAGGGCATTCCAGGACTGGATTGCTCACAAGTCTAAGCTCCAGTGTGTTGACACGTAATCAATGATATGGAGTGTCAAAGTGGTTTATATTATTTTGTGTGGCTGCTGGTTGATAGGAAGACCTTGAAAATTTAAGTAGCTGCTCCAGCCAGGTATTTATGTAGCAGCACGACTACAAAGATTGAGTTGGGACAGACAGTACAGGAATTCATTCCGGTCTTGATCTTTGCATTTCTAACCCCAGGTACAATCACAGAGCCAGGGAGCTCCCATAGCAGCTCTAATAGGATCTCTCGTTTTTGTACCTGCAAAAGTAGTCAGAACTGAGGAACAGACCCAAACCTACCTGGCAGTAGGGTAGGAAGCAGACTGAGCACAGTCCTGCCACATCTCATATTAAGGTAGGTCATTAATTGAAAAATGGGGACTGGGCATATAGCTCAGATGATAAGAGTGCTTGCCTCGAATGCACAAAGCCCTGGGTTCAATCCCCAGCACCCCCACCAAAAAAAAAAAAAAGAAGAGTACTTAATTAATTGAAAAGTGGGACCCTGAGGATTAATTTAGACATTGGCTAAAACATGAAATCCAGAATACTCATCTTCAGTGGTCTGTTCAGCCACTTTACGGAGACAGACCTGCCTTTCTCTGAGTCCAGGAACAACCAGCATGGCTATTCTCATCATAAGTAAGTTAAAATGAAATTTCAAAGAAAGAAAGAAAGGGTAGGCAGACAAAAATCACAGAAGACGAGCAGAAAACCAATTTTTATATGGTATTTAAATCAAACTATACTAATAACTACAGCAAAAATCATGGAATGAAGCATCCAATTAAAATCAGAGACTGGCTGGGCATGGTGCACCTGTAATCCCAGCAACTCAGAAGGCTGAGGAAGGAGGATTGCAAATTAAAGGTCAGACACAGCTACTTACCAAGGTCTTAAGCAGCTTAGTGAGGCCCTGTCTCAAAACAATAAATAAAAAGGGCTGGAGATGTGACTCAGTAAAGCACGCCTGGGTTTAGTCCCTAGTTCAAAAAAAAAAAAAAGGCAGAGACTGTCAGAGTAGGTTTTAAAAAGTTGGCCTTAGGGGCTGGGGTTGTAGCTCAGTGGTAGGGCACTTGCCTACACGGATGAGGTCCTGGGTTCAATCCTCAACACCACATAAAGATAAATAAATAAAAGGTATTGTGTCTGTCTACAACTACAAATTTTTTTTTTAAAGTTGGCCCTAGTTATGTGCTAAATAAGATGTTTCCTAATATAAAGAGAAACATTGAACCGAAGTGGGCGGAGGAAAGAAGCACCATGACAGCAGCCAAGTTTCGCAAGGCCAAACAGTACATTGACATTGGACAAAACAGGCTTCAAGATGGGCAGTCTCACCAGAGGCAAAGAAGAAGGTTCTGTAATAACCAAAGGGTCAGTTTGTAAATGTGTAAGTGCCTGACGGCAAAGCTGCAAGAGGCAAGAGGGAGTTCCAGAGGCGAGTGAGGCTGAAGCATCGCCTCTGCACGCACATGGTGTAAAGCAGGGTGAGGCGGGAGGTTCAGCCAAGTCAGGGCCTAGAAATCCACCAGACAGGTAATGCTGAGAGAAGCCGTCCACCAGAGCACTTGCAGGCCTCTGGCTGGGCTACTCCAGCTCCAGCACACAGCATGGTCAGCGAGAACTATGGTGGTCCTCAGAGAGCAGGTTCCACTGGGCCAAGAAATTAAAACCCATGGCTCTGCCAGAGAAGAAGGGTTTGTTAGCAAATGGGCAGGAGAACACCCCGGCCACACTAGCCAAGGCTGGGGTCCCACTGGGTACCAGTGGCAGGCCAGACTTTCAATGCTGTGATGGCTGACTTTGTGGGTCAGCTTGCCTGGACCACATTGCCCAGATACTGGTTCAGATTTATTCTGGGCGTGTGTGAGAATAAGCAGCAGGTTTTGAATGAAGCACATCACCCTCCCCAGCAGGATGGAGCCCAATCTGGCCCGCAGAAGGCCTCAATAGGACAAAAAGACTGACCTCCCCTGAACAAGAGGGCTTCCGGGGCAGGCAGTTGATCCATGTGGCCAGCCTGACCGCCCACTTGGAGATTTCAGACTTGCCAGCCCCCACCGCCGTGCAGACAACCCCTTTCTGTCTTCTGTGCTTTTAGTCAGATTGTCACTGCTGTGACCAAAAGACCCTACAAGAACAATTAGAGGAAGAAAAGCTTATTTGGGGCTCACAGTTTCAGAGGTCGCAGTCTGTACATGGATGACTCCATTCCTCAGGGCCTGAGTGAGGCAGAACATTATGGTGGAAATGTGTGGCAGAGGAGAGCAGATGGGAATATGGCATCAGGAAACAGCAACTCCACTCACCAGGGACAAAATATAAACCCCAAAGACACACCCGCAATGACCTGCCTCCTCCAGCCACACCCCACCTGCCTACAGTTACCACCCAGCTAATCCCTACTGGGATTAATGTACTGATCAGGTTAAGGCTCTCATACTTGACCATTCCAGCTCTACACCTTGCATAGACTCACACTCGAGCTTTTGGGGGATGCCTCACATGTAACCATAACATATGAACACACACAGTGTAATGTCTGAGATGAGCTTCCCATAAATATCTCGCTGACAAGGAAGCCATGTGAGAGACGTTGACAGAACAGCAAACCCAGAGGATAGGTGGAAACTGCTGTGACTACAATCCAGCCCACACACAGATCCAGGAGCAGAATGAAATTTTTCTGGCTTTATCCAAATTGGGGCTTGTGCATAGGTTATGCAAAAACAGGGACAAGAGCTAAGAAACCAGGCTAAAAAATTAAAATGAAAATTAAAAACAGGAAAATCTGCAGCTACACAAACGGCGAGACCATTGCCGCAGCCTGAGTCCAGGACATGCACAGATCTGCACACTCAATGAGAAAGCCCGCGTCGTCCCAGGGCCTGGGGGGTGCCAGAGGATGTCAGTGGAGGTGATGGCAAAGCTCTGACAGTGCCTTGTGCTGCACCAGCTCCTTCAAGACACAGGCTACTGCAGCTAAAAGATAACCTGAGCAACCCTGGAGCTGCCAAGGACATGGGGTTTAAATATGGGCCGCATGGCCCTTCACCAGTAGCTGAGGACCAGCAGCTACGGACCAGCTCGCACAGGCTCTCCCAGAAGGTTACAGGTGAGGAATGTTTCCTGCTGCAGTTTGCTTACGTGTACCCTGGGGGCAAGGTGTACAGGGTTTGGTCTCCAGTCCCTGGTGCCATTGGGAGGTGGTGGAACCTTAAGGACCTGGATGTAGTGGGAGGAAGGGAGGTCACTTGAAGGGCCTCTTGCTTTCACTCTGCTCCCCGGCTGCTACGAGGTGAGCATTCTCCCCACCACATACTTCCTGGTGCTCTCTGCCTCTGCAAGCCCAAAGCAAGGGGCCAGGGACCACAGGTTTAATTCCTAAACCAAAAGAAACCTTCCGTCCTCTTAAGTTTTCTGAGGTGTTTTGTCACAACAATGGAGAGCTGACTCTCACAGCTCCCTGACTCACTCCACAAGGGCAGAATTACACCAAAATCCAAAAAGTCATTGTAGGAAAGAAAATTAGCCTCCACTCCCTGTTAACCTAGATGTCAAAATTCTAAACTAAATTTTAAGCAATCAAATTGAATGACTGGTAAAAAGATCAACACATGAGCAACTGAGCTCTATGCTAGTGTTAGGGTTTGAACTGTGTCCCTTCTTTATACACTGAAATCTGACCTTCAATGTGGCTGTGTTGGGAGATGCAGCCTTTAAAAAGGAGATTAGGTTAAACGATGTCATAGGAGTGGGGCCCCATTCATATGGAACTAGTGGCTTTTAAAAATAAAGCTTATTGAGTATATTTAAGGGACATTATGGGAGGGACACCTGTAGATAGTAAAGCGCTTACTTGGGTGAAGTAGATCAACGCGCTCATCTGCTCAGGTAGTTACCCCATTTTGTTTCTTTTATGGCAAGAGCAGCTAAAATCTTTTTAATTTGTTCTTTTTAGTAATACATGACAATTGACTGTATTTTGGTAAATTTTACGTACAGAGTTGTTTTATTCTATTTAGGATCCTACTCTTGAGGTTGCACATGATGCAGATTCACGTGGTCATGTATGCAAAAGCCAGGCTAACAGAGTTATGTCCAACCCATGTAGAGCAGCCTCACCTCCTGTGCTCCTCACCATGCCTTGGGCCTACAGACTTGGTCACCTACACATCTGCCACTTAGTGTCCTCTGGCCCACACCTTCCCACTTCCTCCGCCCACCACCTCTGATAGCCACAGTTTGTTTACTATCTCTGAATACTGGAATTTTGCTTTGTAGAATTCATATTTAAGTAATATCATGCAATGCTTCTCTTTCTTTATCTGCCTCATTTTACTTGGAATAATGCCCTACAATAATGGCTCGGCCACTTGTGGCAAATGACAACATAGGGCTCTTTGCGAGGCTGACTCTGTTCCACCATGTGGAACATATCTCTGTCTGTCGGGGCAGTTAGGTTGTTTCCACTCCTGGCTGTTGTGACTGGAGCTGCAGTGGACCTGGGAGTGGGGGTCTTCACAAGCTGCTGCTTTCACCTCCTGTGGGTGGTGACCCAGAAGAGGGACATCAGGTCACACGGGGTGGGAGGGGTTCTGTGCTTAATTTATTGAGAATCTCCTTATGATTTCCATAAGACAGTAGCAATAGGCCTGATGTCCTCATAAGAAGAACCAGAGCACAGACAGCTCACTCTACCTCTGCCCCACACACACCGAGGACAGGGTATGAGGTATGGGGATGAGGTGAGACAGTGGCTGTCTGCAAGCCAGGAAGCAGGGCCTCCCCAGACCCAACCCTGCTCACACCTTGAACTTGGACTTCCAGCTTCCACAGCTGGGAAGCAATAAATTTCTGTTATTTAGGCCACTCAGCCTGTGGTGATTTGTTCTGGCAGCCTGAATTGATGGATACACCCAGCCACGTAAGGCTGATTAAACATTCAAGACTCAATGTAATTAATATTATTAAAAATCTACAGAAAAACTGTTAGATCATCTCAATCAATGCAGACCCTTTACCAAACATCTGACATCCATCCTTTTTTTTTTTTTTTGAAGTACTAGGTATTGAACGCAGAGATGACCTGCCTCTAAGCTGCTGAGCACATCCTCAACCCTTTCTTATTGTATCTGGAGCATGGCTTGCTAAGCTGCCCAGCCTGTTCTCCAACTTGGGATCCTCCTGCCCAAGACTTCCAAGGAGCTGGGAGCACAGATGTCACTGAACCTGGCTGCATTCTTGACACACACACACACACACACACACACACACACACACACACACATGCACACACACACACCCCTCCAAGTTAAGTATGAATAGAGGGTAAGTGCCTTAACCTGGTGAGGACATCTACAAAGCAAAGTCAAAAGGTATGTAGGGGAGGAAGCCTCAATACTCTCCCCCAAAAGTCCCACTGTCCCACCATCAGAGAAGTTTCTAGCCAGGACGTGAAGATAAGAAAAACAAACTGAATGCTTCCATATTGGAAGGGAAGACATTACTAGTATCTTGTTCTGTTTTGTTTTTGTCGTCAGTCTGTATTGGAAATCCCGTAGAGTCTACCAGAAAGCTTCTGGAGGCAGCAAGTGAGATAGCAAAGCTAAAGTTGTATTTCTACATGCTAATAAACAGCAGAAGAACTTAAATTCATAAATACCATTGCAGGTACATCAAAAGCATGAAATAGGGATAAATCTGACAAAAATGTGCAGGACTTGTACACTCTATACTGGAAATATCTGGGAGAAATCAGAGAAGACCTAAACGAATGGCAAGATGCACCATATTCGTGGACCAGAAGGCAGTAAAATTCTTCAGCATTCCAGTAGGAGAGGGAGATTTTTTTGCACTCAAAATCCTAGAAGAGTTTTTTGTAGAGACTGAAGTTGATTATAAGACTAATACAAGAATACAAAGAATGAAGAATAGACAATGCTGCTTAGATATAGAATATTTAAGCTTATTATACCTTCATGCAAAGCTTAGTATTTATTAAGCTACCTACTCAAGCTAGTATAATACTGACTTCGAGATAAAGAGGTCAATGGAAAGGAATAGTTGTTAATGGAATAGTTGTCTACACAGTCAACTGATTTTCAATAAAGATGCAAAGTCGATAAAGAAAAGACATGAAAAAAATCAAAATGCTCATAGATCTAACCGTAAAACAAAAATTCAGAGACCTCTAAATGAAGATTAGAAAACAGGACAAAGATATTTGTGATCTTGAGTTAACCAGAATGTTTTTATAACACACAAAAGACCTGGTTTATAAAAATAAAAATTAAGTTAGACTTCATAAAATCAAGAAATTTTGCTTTTTTGGAAGTCAGTGTTAAAAGAATGAAAATTAAGCCACAGGCTTGGAGAAATTTGTAGAGCATGTGTTGGATAAAGGAATTGTGTTAACAAATGCTCAATAGCCAAATACATGACAAGGCCAACAAACACAACTGAAAATTTAAACCTGAACAAAACACTCCCGTGGATGCTCCACCAAAGACCTGCACATGGCAGATGCAGGTCTGGAGAGGTCAGCATCCCCAGCCCTCAGGCTGAAGGGCTTGCAGCCATCCTGCGGCAGTCGGCACCGCACACCCAGCTCATCCGCAGCCTTCCTAGGAGCCTCCTGGTGGCCAGGATGAACGCCCTCTGGGCATTCTAGGGCACAGGCAGTGGTGTGGAAAACCAAGGGAAAGCAGACCCAGGGAGACTGCCATGTTCCACGTGGTGCACCATGAACAGCTGCCCACGGGAAGTCAGAGGACTGAGAGTTTGTAACAGAGAATTTAGAGAATAGAACTGGGAAAAAACATAAATGAGATAAGAAACCACAGCGTGAGCTTCAGAGCGGTTCAGACACAACCAGAAAGAGAAGGAAGTGAAGAGAAACAGCAAGGAAGAGGAGGTCTCACGTGGAAAAGAGCACAGGACACCTGGGGACAAGGAGACGTCATCTGGTGCACCTGGGACTCAGAGGGAGAAGAAAGAAGACAGAAGCTAACTGAGGAGAATGGCCAAGGGCTCCACAATGGACAGATGCTATCCCGCAGTGCCACAGCTGCCAGGCAGGTCTGAGCAAGTCCCCAAGAGCCAGCAGCAGAGAGGGCACTGCTGCCAGGTGAGGAGCACTGCCTTCAAAGGAGCAAGAACTGTCCCCCTGAGAACTCCCCGGGCCTTTCAGATAAGGAGCCCCTAATGCAACACGGCGGCGGGCAAGTTGCCAGTGGGTGGATAACAAGTTGTTTTGAAAACCTTCTAATTGGCCCTCCCATCTTCCATACACGTGGACAGCTCATGCCCCCCATGAATCTTGTGCAGGGCAGATGTGCGTGCACCGTAGGTGATGGCCTGACCTTTACTATGATTGGCCCAGGGAGCTTGCTGGTTTAAGATAACTGACTCTCGCTTTCTATATAAGCTAGCACCAGCTTGCAGTAAAGTGCTTCATCTTTGTCACTGCTATCTGTGTGTGTGCATTTTAATCTCCGATGACGAACCTTGGCCTTTCATTGGTGCCGAAACCCAGGAGGGGAAATTCCTCATTCTGAGGACCCCCTCTCTCAAGGTTCGCCGTCCTCGTTCACCTTTTTGAGCGCTGCTACATTTCACCCAAAACCAGCTCTCCAATAGGTAACTACTTCTGATCGACAACCGGTGAGTCCCCCTCCCGCTCTTTGGGAATCCATCTCCAAATGGCTACATGCAAAGGCTTTGGCTGTGAACGTCGAGCAAGGCCCTTGATGCCTAGTTTGGAGGAGAGAACGCACCCCACCACAACTTTCACAGTTACGGTGGACTCTCTGGATGCCCATCTCATGGTTGATGAGCTATAAGGGTCAGAAGAATAGGCACTCCCTGACTCTCTCTGTCTCCTTCTCCTCTCCTGGAAAAACCCTGACGTCAGGTGGCCTGTGACTCCCGGCCTTAAGGTCTCGCTGGTTGGGCTCTTGGGTGACGACTCATTTGCCCTCCCAGCCCCGGCTCTCCAGAGTGTCTTTGGTTGACTTCTCCTTTTGGGGACTCCTGAAGGAAACTCAACCAAAATCTGTTCCAGTCCAGGCCATTCACCTCTTCTCTTCCTGCCGAGAGTCATCATGGGAGCCTCTTCTTCCCTCCCCGCTGATTCCCCTCTCAAATGCTCCTGGCTAACCTCACCCGGTTGACCCTCACTCCGGACATCAAATCCAAACTCCTCATCAAATTCAGTGCACAGAATTGGCCATGTTACCAATTAGACCACCAAAACCGATGGCCCAGAGGGGTCTCTAGATCCTCAAGTTGTGCGTGACCTTTTTAACTTCTGCAAGTGCTCAAAAGGGTGGAAGGAGATCCCCCTATGTGGAGGCCTTTCTCTCCTTCGCTCCCACCCTGAACTCTGCTTCTCCAGCAGATCCTCACCCTCAGCCTTCTGCCCCACACTCTGCGGTCACTCCCACCTCAGTAACCTGATTTCTCCCCTCCAATTACTAGATCAAAAACCCAAACCTCCGCCGGTTCTCAGACCATTGCCCCCTTGCTGAGGTGGCAGGTACTGAGGTACCTCTCCACCCACTCACTCCTCTCTTCTCCTGTCCGTGCCCACACCGGGTCCCATCAGGTCCTCTTGCCAGCTAACCCAAAGCTCAAACCAGCTGAGGAGAGCCCTCAGAGCCGTATCAGAGATCTGGTGAAAATGGCCTTTAAAGTTGCTTTGTCATCACTGAAAACAGGTTACTAAGAATTTAATGTCCCTCACAGGCTTTTTGGGATACTTACTCCCATCTTCCCCTCTGCTCTACCTGTTCTACTGCTCAAGTTTTCATTGCTAGGAAAATCCCCAACCCCTTTCCCATTATTCTTTTACATCTCTCTTTCCTCATTCTCAGATCCACGGAGCTGCTCTCAGCCCCACCTTCCCCGTCTTCCCCCTCCCTACCAGGCCCACAGAAAAGTCTTCACTGACCTTCTCCAGAAGCCTTCACCATGGCTGACTTTAGGACTTTCAGCAAAAGAGTCCCTATAAAAGAGTTCAGTGTAGATAAACTTCCTCTTTTCCTGTTGCCCTGTTCTACTTGGCCACTGGCTGGAAAAATCAGCACCCCTAAGCTAGACACCCCCTTACTAGTTTTTCACAAATATGTGAACAAGGCCTCTGGCCTTGAGCTGGGCTTCACAGAGATGGCTACATTTCTAAGATAAAGAAGTTACCAACTGTGCTCCATGGGAACAGCTGGCAGGGGGAGGAAAGAAAGAAAAGAAAAAGTTCTCCCCCTCCCAGGTGTCCTTGAAAAGTTAACTTGCCCTGCCCCAGTCTGGCTGGGCAGAATTCAGGAGCCACTTGTCAAAAGAAATGAACTTTATTTTTAGAACCACACACGCCAAACCACACAGCTCCTCAGGAAAAACCCTCAGAGCCAAACTGCCACCACCGGCTTCCACAAGCCTCTCCCACAAGCCTCTACCCCTCCCCCACTCCTCCTGCTCTTGAGGCCCATTGGCTGGGTCGCGTTGGCGGAGCCAAAAAAAGTCCCCCAGTGAGCAGCTCCATGGTCTGAAAGGGCGGGGAAACAGCCCAATGAGCATCACCGCAGAGGAGCCAATCAGTTGGCAGCTAGATGTTGCTGGGGCCGCTGTGAGCCAATCATCAGCCGGCAGCTGAAAGTTTGCTGGGGCCCCTTCGGCTGTGGCTCTCAACATCTCCCCTTCTCTGTTTAAACAACAAGCATGTGGCTTAGGGACCGTGCCTGCCTTAGGTTGTCCAATACTACATATGGTCCTTACCCGTCTTCGGATGAGCTGACCTCAAGGCGTCAGCCTCCTGTCTTAGGTTGGTACCACTGCAATTGGATCTTACCTGTCACTGACTACCGGTCCAGTATACAGCCACACCTGTGGAGAGGTCTTTGTATCAGTGGGGGGGGGGGTGAGGTTCTTTGCCTCACCTCTGTCAGTCCCCAAATTTTAGCTGAATGACCATGACAAGCAGAAGGGAGGAAGATACACCAAGCCAATTGACATTTCCTTTTGGAAAAATTGTACCACCAATGACATCATCAGCAAAAATACCCCAACACTACCACAAGTCACTGCACCAACAGATAGTTCACAATGCATACAAGTGATACGTAGTCCAGGCAAGTTTTGCAAGCAGTTCAGTGATGGCTATTGCAGAAGCTGTAGATTGGTTTTATTTTTGTCTTCACTGCACTGGGATGAAGATAGGAATTCTGGCAATAATGGCTAAAGAAAAAATTATATAACATTCCAGAAGGCACTAAAAGAAAACAATTTTCTTTCTTTTTTTTAAGAAAACAATTTTCTTAACAATTCTTATCTTCAACAGAATTATTAAATATAATGAAAAGGAAAGGTGAAAGTAAACAAACAGAACTGTTAACCTCCCTTTTTGTTCACATATTAAAACAATCCCCAACAGCTGTTTACCCAATTTAAATTAAACCATTTAAATCACGTGAAAAAAATATTTGGATCCATTTTGTCATGAGCGCTCATCATATATGATATATGGACATACGTACATTCAAACATATAACACAAAACACAAGTGTGCACACATAATATAATACATACAACACATAACATAATAGTAAAGGCCTTATAACTTTTTACAGGTGAAATCTCCATTGCAATGTTTAAAAACTCTATAGTCAAAAAATAGAACTAATCAGCAAAACATTAACCTAGGTCTGTATGAGCTCAAAAAACAAAATGGAACTTCATGATATGGGAAAGGGCAATAATAAAATAGATATTGAAAAAAGCATCCTGGTTCTGTCTAGATGTAAGGATAGCCAAATTGGAGTTCTGGATATCAGCTGTTATGGATTTGAGCCAAATCATCTTCTTTTTGGTCTGTAGAAATCGCTTTAGTTAATCTCTCTGGAATCCAAATCGGTTGCTGTTCTCCCTGTGGAAACATACAAACAGACTCCTGACTCCAGACAATTACTGGGTCAGGACCTTTCCATTGTCCAGTTAGAATATACTTCCAAAATACCTTGGGCTTATGCACATTTTTTGGACACATATGCCTTTCTGCAGCACTAAGTCCTGATGAATCCAAATTTTAAAAGTTTAGAGTAAAAAGGGTTATTTTAAGTTTATCTTTGGGGGATATATACCCCTTCCCAATTCCCTCTTTTTGCTTTAATAAGTACATTTTACTAGTTTGATGAGCTCTTTCCACTATGCCTTGTCCCTGTGGATTGTATGGGATTCCTGTTATATGAGTAATGCCAAATGTTGAGCAAAATTCTTTAAAAGAGGAAGAATTATAACCAGGGCCATGATCTGTTTTTAACTGTTTTGGAACGCCCACAGTGGCAAAATTTTGAAAGCAATGAGCTATAACATCTTTAGTTTTTTTCTCCAGCATGAAGGGAACACATCAAAAATCTGGAAGAAGTATCAACTATAACATGCAAATATTTTAATTTTCCAAATTCTGGCAAGTGTGTGATGTCCACCTGCCAATTATGGTTAGGTATCAGTCCTCTAGGATTGACTCCAAGATTAACTTGTAGTAAAAAGGTCACACAATTTTGACATTGTTTTATTATTTGTCTGGCTTGTTCCTTGGTTATTTTAAAATGCTTTTAAAAAGTATTAGCATTGACATGGACCTTTTATGAAAATTTTTAGCTTCTTCTAGTGTAGAGAAAATATGTATGTCATGTGTAGTTTTATCTGCTAAATCATTGCCCAAACTAAGGGCTCCAGGCAATCCTGTATGTGCCCTGCTATGTCCTATAAAGAATTGATCTTTTCTGTCCCAGATTAGACTTTGTATAGTGGAAAGCAAAGAGAAAACAGTAGAGGAAGGGGAAATCCTACCAGGATCTTCAAGGGATACTATAGCATTAACTATATACTGACTATCAGGACATAAATTAAATATAGAATCTTTAAACATCACAAAAGCTTGTAATACTGCATTAAGCTCTACCTTTTGAGCTGATTGTTTGGGTACTAAAAATGTAAAAGTTTGATCAGGGGTAACTACTGCTGCTGTACCATTATTTGACCCAACAGTGAATATATTTGGAGCATTCATGATAGGTGTTTTTCTTGTCATTTTTGGAAAAACTACAGGATGCAAAGACCAAAAAGACAACAAAGGATTAGATGGTAAATGATTATCAAATGAAACATTAGATTTACACATGATTATTGCCCAAATATTTAACTCATTAGCTAACTCATCAATTTGATCCATAGTATATGGAGTAATAATTTTATTGGGAGAAATTCCAAACACTCCCTTTGCTGCTTTTATTCCTTTGAGTCTTAATTGTCCTACAGCCTCAGGATACCAAGAATAGTTTTGGAAGAATAAGATAAATGTATCCACAATAATGGACCTTCTTGCCAAAATTCTCCTGTAGGAATATTTTTTGTTGGTAGTACAATAAATAATAAAGGCAAACTTATATCAATTCTATCCAAATGCATATTTTCCATATATGTTTCAGTGATTTTCAATGCCTTTCTTGCTTCAGGCATTAACATTCGGGGTGAATTTGGATCTGATGGACCTTTTAGGATATCAAATAAAGGTCTCAACTCTCCTGTTGGAATACCTAGATAAGGCCTTATCCAATTTCTGTCTCATAATAACTTCTGAAAGTCGTTAACTGATTTGAGTTGATCTACTTGTATTTGAATTTTTGGTGGACAGACCATGGTTGAGGATAATAGAACTCCTAAATAATTAATTGGAAAATTTAATTGTACTTTATCTATTGCTATCTCTAGATTATAATTTTTTAATAAGTTTGTAAGTGTGGCATAACATTCTAGCAATGTGTTTTTATCTTTATGTGCTAATAATACATCATCCATATAGTGAAATATTTGTAGTTCAGGATTTTGATTTCTAAGTGGCTGGATTACTTTGTTAACATAAATTTGACACATAGTTGGGCTGTTAGCCATCCCTTGAGGGCGTACTTTCCACTCATATCTCTGATCAGGACCTTCATGATTCAGTGCAGGGATAGTAAATGCAAACGTGGACTATCCTCAGGATGAATTCGAATTGAAAAAAAACAATCTTTAATATCTATAACTAAAACATACCAGGTTTTTGGCAAAGCAGACAATTGAGGAATCCCCGATTGAGCAGGTCCCATAATAACCATCTCATTATTAATGGCTCTTAAATCTTGCAGTAATCTCCATTTACCAGATTACTTTTTGATGACAAAAATGGGAGTATTATGAGGAGATACAGAAGGTTGTATATGTCCTTCCGCTAATTGTTGTTTGACCAGGTCATGGGCTACTTGTATCTTTTCTTTAGTCAGGGGCCACTGAGGAACCCATACTGGTCTTTCTGATTTCCAAGTAATTTTTATGGTCTCAGTGGCCCTTTGTGAAAATCCAACCCATGTCTGTCTGTTCCTTGATCTATTTGTATTGGTGCTGCTATACCTTGTTCTTGTTTTTCTAATATTTTTCCTTTCCTAAAACCTTGTCTAGCCATAATATTGGGTGCATTTTGGTTGATGTTATTTGTTAATGTCAAACCTAATTGATCTAGGACATCTCGTCCCCAAAAATTTATAGGAAGATGATCCAATACATATGGCTGTATAGTTCCTTCACATCCTTCAGGATCCTTCCAATCTTATACCATTGCACTTCTATGGGGATTCGTCGCCACTACTAGGCCTCAAAGCGTTTGAGTGGCTTGTTGTAATGGCCAATGTTTTGGTCATTCTTGACGAGAGATGATGCTAAGGTCTGCACCTGTATCCAGGAGCCCATTAAATTCATGTCCTTGAATATTTAGTTTTAGCATGGGACGAGAATCTAAATTTAAAGAAAGCATAGCCCAATGTACACCTGTGGAGCCTAATCCCTTGGAACCTCTTTGTACAGTACGACTGGAAAACTTATCATGTAGGCTGGGTATTATTAGTAACTGTGCTATTCTATCTCCTGGTGAAATTACTGATATACCCTTTGGAGAACTGGCTATAATTTTTATTTCACCTTCATAATCAGGATCAATTACCCCAGGACTTATCAAAAGTCCTTTTAGAGTAGAAGAGCTGCGACCCAATAATCAGCCTACTGTTCCTTTGGGAAGAGGTCCTTTTATCCCTGTGGGAATGATTTGAACTCCCATCTCTGGAGTTAGTACTGCTCTGATGGAGGTGCAGGTGTCCAACCCTGCACTCCCTCTGGTTTGTCTGATGAGGGATCTGATGGACAATGTGTCCTGGGCACTAACCTGATGGGGTTGCTGGGGTCCTCCAGTGCCCTGTATATTTGTGGTCTTGGGCCCCAGAGCATTGGGCCCTCCTGTCCATTTGTTGGCAATAGAGCCTGATGCCTTTCTCCACAATATTGTGGATAGACACCTTGTCCTTGTTTATTTTTTGATGACGAAGTACCCTCTATGGTGGTTTGAGAATGGCATTCATTAGCCCAATGTCTCCCTCTATGGCATCGTGGGCAAATACCCGGTGTTCTACTTCTCTGATACCTAGTTTTGTTAAACCCTCCTCCTATGGGGCAATTCCTTTTCAAATGTCCTGTTTGTTCACAATTGTAGCATGTTCTTGGCCTGGCATCTAAAGCCTGTTTTACTGCAGCTGCCACGACTTGCTCTTGTTCATTAATGTCTCTACATAATTTAATGTATGTGTTTAAATCTTCCTGTTTCCATGGTCTAATGATATCTCTGCACCAATAATTCGCTTGCTCATAAGCCAGTTGTTTTAGTAATGGCATTGCTTGTTCTGTATTCCCCAAAACTCTGGTAGCTGTTTGAATAAGCCTATCTACAAATTCAGCAAAAGTTTCATTAGCTCCTTGTATTACCTTAGATAATTGACCTTGTAAACCTTCATGTCCTTGTAAAGTCTTCCATGCCTTAACTGCATCTACAGCAATTTGTGAGTATACGCCAGGATCATATGCAATTTGTTGCTGCTGATCCTCATAAGGCCCCTTTCCTAACAACATACCTAGATTTCTCTGAGGATAACCAGCTGCTGCATTTCGCCTAGCCGTCTCCTTGCAAAATTCCTCATTGGCAACCTTCCATAACAGGTATTGTCCTCCATTTAGCACAACTTTACACATATTAGCCCAATCTGCTGGCGTCATGTTCAAGTTGGTAATGGATTCGACCATGCTTATAGTGAAGGGTGCTTGAGGACCATAGGTTGTTACAGCCTCTTTTAGCTGCTTCACTGTTTTAAAATTTAAAGCATGGTGAAGTCGCTGTCCTCCTGCCTCCTCAAATACAGGGCATGTTAATACTTGAGGTCCTGTCTCAGGATCCCAACTATCAACTACAGGGTTTGGGGGCCTCCCAGCATATGGAGGTGGCCATATGGTTGGACACTTATGCCCTCTGGTGATAGAAAGGTGTTAATAGCAGTCTCCTGTTGTAACTTTTCCCCTGATGGCTTTTTCTGCTCTAAGCTTTCTTCCTCTATCTGACTAGCTCAAAAGACCTTCTCTTTTACTTGAATCTTTTCCTCTGTCTGACTAACTTGAGAGACCTTCTCTTTTACTTGAATGAATCAATATGTCTTCTCCTTCCTCTACCTTTGTCTGAACTGAAGGCTTTGGACCAAGCAAACAAGAAACCACCATCCACAATGGCAATGTGCCAACTGGCAGAGTCCCTAGGCTTTTCTTTTCTCTTCTTTTTAAATCTTCACCATGATGGTTCCATTGTGATATATCTAACAACTCCTCTTTAAAAAACCATGGGCTACATTTTTGTATTGTATCAACGTATGCCCTGACTGCTCTTGATTTTACTGGGATGCCTCCTTGCTCTACCAATTTAGTTAACTGTCTTTCAGTTTGTTTTTTTTTACTAATTTCTGATCCCATATTTCTACTATAATACAACCCAACAAGATAATGCCTAACAAAACTGAAACAGAGTGAAACAAAATTGGAACAACACAAAATCATTATAATAGCTTCCTGAAATATCCATCCGTCCTTTCTCACTATCTGTTCCTCAGATGTGAGCGGTTTTTTTTCCATCTTACTCATCTCCAGGGACAGGCAACTTAAAACAAAAGTGAAGCAAAACAAAAGAAGAATCTTAAAATGGCTACCCATCCTCTCGCCCTGCCCTCAGGGGCGAGCAGTTTACCTTATCACTTACCCTCAGTCGTTCCGTGCGGCCCACCAAATGCCGCAATCTGGCTGGGCACAATTCAGGAGCCACTTGTCAAAAGAAACTAACTTTATTTTTAAAACCACAAACGCCAAGCAAAACAGCTCCTCAGGAAAAAACCCTCAGAGCCCAACTTCCACCACCGGCTTCCACAAGCCTCTCCCACAAGCCTCTCCCCCTACCTCTCCCCCTCCCAGGTGTCCTTGAAAAGTTAACTTGCCCAAAACAGAGGAAAAAAAAAACAGAAACAAAAACTGCTTTTGGTGAACTTCTGCAGACTATGAACTTCTGAGCCCCTTCCCTTACATGTTGGGTACAAAATTCTGAAACTACCTAAACTTGGTGTTCAGGGTATTAATTGATTACAACAGAAGCAGTGCCCTCTGAATCCGGTTGCAACCAAATAGGACTGTTTCCCTATCTTCAGTGCTATCTTAGGTGCTTTGCTTTGTTCATCCCTGCAACAGTATAATTCCATATACTTAAACATTGCTTATGTTTTCATGAAATGGTCAACAGATATGATTAACTGTGTACTGCAAAACACAAAAGTACTTTGCTACTCTTCTACAAAAGGTTAAAAGCTTTCAGCCTTTCTTTAATTCATATTTTAGATGTGGTATTATATTGTGTTAGCTAATATTCATGTGAACTTGAACAACAATTTATTTAAGCTTTGTGAAATGATATTTAAAAAGAAAATATCAGCTTCAGAACTATAGCACTTAAGATTTATAAAGAGCCCTGGCTTACCTGAGATAAGGCTGTGCCTCCCATCTTACTACATGTGAGAATGACTCCAAAGTAGGCCAGACTTCAGGTAAAGCCCCAGTACTCTTAATTTAAAGTGAAATTGACTTTGCTGGATGTTTATGATCAAAATTTAAAGTTAAATTAAAAGGGCCAAGAAAACCAATATTTGGCTCTGGCCCTCTGAGCCAATCTGAATCCAGGCAGCAGGAAACTTCTCTAAAGAGCTTTGCAACTCTGGGCCACATAACCTCCTGATCAGGGAGATTAATGAGACCACTGGAGAATGAAAAGCAATCAATACATTTGCTGTCAATAGGCAGGTCACCAGAGAAGGGAGACATCCCTGATGCTTCCAAGGGAAGCCACATGGTCAAGCAAGACCTGGACCCATCCTAGCGCAAATGGCACCAGCAGAACTGAGAAGCTGCTCTCAAGTTCCCCCATGAGCGGCCCCTATGGGAACTTGGCTGACTCTTAACAATAGATAGAAACAAAGTCAATTTTGACCAGCTTGATCTTAAACACCTACCAAAAACAGTAATGAAAGACAAGAACAGCTAGAAAAGAGGAGACAGCAACTAGCCAACAGTCTCCATGGGGAATGTTCAGTCAAGTATGGCCTTGGCTCCTCCCCCTCGCAGGACCCCTATTAGTCCTCGTTATGTTTCTCCTAATAGGACCACTAATAGGACCACGTCTGTTAAATTGCCTACAGAAGTTCCTGCAAGATCAGATATATAGATTCAACAACCAGTCAGTCAATCAACTACTTCTTTAAGACTACCAGCCCTGGTGCCCAAGATGGAGACCTATGACTCATGACCAACTCCTCTGGCTCCAGAGACTCTGTGCCCTTCTAAACCCCTCTCTACCCCCTTTTTCCAGTTTTCACAACCCCTCTTTTACTTCATAGGAATGAGAACTACTCTCTGGCAGGTTCACTCTGCTTATTCTGTCTGCTCTACAGTATCCCCCACAAGGAAGCATCAAACCTAAACTCCCCACACCTCAGATGAGGAGCCACCAGCCAGGCGAAGACTGGTAGATCAACTTCACTCTTGTGCCTAGGCACAAAAAGCTTCGCTACCACTTACTCTGGTTGATACTTTTTCAGGTTGGATAGAAGCCTTCCCTACCTCCAGGGAAACTGATGACATTGTTGCCTCCATCCTCATCAAGCAGATCATTCCCAGGTTCGAACTTCCCGCCTCCATCCAGTTAGACAACAGTCTGGCCTTCACTTCTCAGGCTGTTCAACTAGTCTCCAAAGGCCTCAACATCACTTGGAGGCTCCACATCTCCTACCAGTCCCAATCCTTGGGTAAGGTTGAGAAGCCTAACGGCATTCTCCAGGATTATCTCACTAAACTCGCTATTGAACTTAGGCTCTTCTGACCCACCTCCTGCTGTTGGCCCTCACCTGAATTCAGGCAGTCCCAAGGGCCCCCTCAGGCCTTAGCCCCTTTGAGCAACTCTATGGGTGCCCTTTCTTAACCACCCAAAGCTTTTCAATCATTCCTCCTTCCCTTGTGTCCTACCTGCCCTATCTCACACTTCTACACAAACTCCTAAGGGAACACGCAGACCAGTGCCTTCCTGCGCCATTCATTGCCTCAGTCCCAGCACAACTACAAACTGAATTGGACCCTCTTCAACTGGGTGACTCCTAACTACTAAAGGAACTGCTATTATAAATTCCAGCCTTATTTCTAATCTGCTACGGGCTTCCACGCTGCCTTTACAGCTGGGAATAGTCCACTGTAAAGCCCATCAGACCAACTCTTCTCTTGCCACAGTGGGCAACTCTAAAGCTGACCAGGCAGCCCGGTCAGCCACCCTACAGGCCCCATCCTCTTCCTCATTACTCCATCTTTCTTCTGAGGAGCGACCTCATGACCCTCAACAGCTCATTAGATTTCTCCATTTACTGTTCCATTCTAGCCCCCAGAGCTTATCAACTTTCCTTCAATCTTTTTTCCCTCTTTCCTCCAAAGATCGGACCTTTCTGCAACAGGTTACACCCACATGCCAGATCTGCCAGAGGACCAATACCAACACTCCCTTAAAATCCAGACCCTATCCTTCTCATCAAGCCCGTGGTCACATCCCAGGAGCTGATTGGCAAATTGATTTCACAAACATGCCCAGGGTAAAAAACATCAAATATCTCTTAGTACTAGTGGACACATTCTCGGGGTGGATAGAGGCATTTCCCACATCCAATAAGTAGGCATCCACGGTTGTGGATCGGTTGATATCTGACATAATCCCTCCTTTCGGGGGTGCCCAATTCCATCCAATCGGATAATGGTCCAGAATTTACCTCGCAGATAACTCAGGGGCTAGCTAGTGCAGTATCACTCCCTTGGTATTTCCATTGCCCTCACTGTCCCCAAGCTTCGGGGAAAGTTGAAAGCACTAATCGGTCTCTCAAAGAAACCCTCACCAAGTTCGTCATGGAATTAAGCTTAGACTGGACTAAGGTACTCCCCTTGGCCCTGTTGCATCTCAGGGCTTTACCAAAGAAACCATACAACCTTTCCCCATTTGAGGTTATGTATGGCCGTTCATTCTTACCCCCACCCCCCGGAATACAGACTGAAAAATTACCTATACCTGATTCCTACGCTCCACCTCTCCTTTTCCATCTACACTCTGAACTTTGGAAATACCAGGACTGGCTTTTACCTGACCCAACCATTACTCAAAACCCCCTCACCCTAACACCTGGCCAACAGGTATATTACTGCCTCCCAGGTGAAAGACCCCAACTGCACCCCAAATGGGAGGGCCCTGCCTCCATTATCATGTGCACTCCCTCGGCAGCAAAACTCAAACTCGCAAATAATCAATAAACTCATTGGATTCACATTTCCAGGCTCAAACCATGCATCTGGGAAACTGATTCTGGCAACATCGGACCAGAGGACTCACAAGAATCCACACCTACATACTCTTGCTCTCCCCACCCTACTGACCCTTTAAAAATTCTTCTCTCTCGTGTTTCTGCCCTTATACCCATAGCTGAGAACATATCCAAAAGTGTACCTTAACTTTCTGATCCTCATCCTCATCCTCACCTCAAGGGTAATGCCTTCACCATCGTATGTCTGGAGATTCAAGATGAGAGAAACATACACACAAAAAACACCCGGACCACCCACTTGGCTACCACTTCTGACTGTCCCCTAACAGAGTGCTCCTCAGCCATCTGTATTGTACTCTCTTCCTCTTCCTCTGAGCTCATTAAGCAAGCCAGCCACCCTTACTTATGTTTTTTATATGACCAAAATAAGGATTACTGCAAACAGAGGCTAAAAACCTATGGGGGCTGCCCCTATTGATCATGCAGAATTCATGATGCATATTCAGGGAAAGTAAATGTAGGAAGATTTAAACTTGAGTCTGCCTCCCACCAATACAAGCTGACCATCCCAGACCCTGGGAACCCACGCTGGGCAGCAGGAGTAAAAGCTTCCTTTTATTGCAGTGGGTATGCCTCCACTCCCTGTGATTCCTTATCCATTACCCAGGAATATGTTTGCATAGAGTCCCCATCTCTCTTGTCTCAACCAACACAAAATACTCAGAACAATGGCTGCTCGCATCCCTAGAATGCCAACGCACTTCTGACTCTCAGGCTTCACCCATCTATACCTGGTTATAGATCATCACTGACACATTGTCCTATCTAAACCAAACTTTCCCCGCTGCAAGTCCAGCAAATTGCTTTCTGTGCACTTCCCTAGCACAGCCCTTACTTGCCACACTTCCAATAAAAGTTTCCAGTATAGGTGTTTCCAGCTTGCCCAACTCATCCTACAAAAATGATCCTATTAAACCCCTGCAGAATGTTCCTTTATGGGAACCTGAGGAAAATAACCACACCATAATTCCTCGGGTTTACCTTCTGGGATCCACAACTCCCAATTCCCTTCTGGCAGGTTTTTGCCACCATAACCTAACCATCAACCATACCACTTATTCCTCTCCAGCTCTCCTCTTCTGGTGCAATGGCACTCTCACCGCCATTATACTCTCCAACATGTCTAGCCCATGTTTATTAGTCACCATAGTTCCACAACTCACTCTCTACAGCAACTCTGAAGTAAAATCCATTCTTAACCCTCTAAAATGTGGAAAACAAGCTGCATTCCTTCTGTTAGTAATAGGCATTTCATTAACCGCCTCAGCGGCAAGTGCAGGGTTATTGGGAAGAGCCTTAAGTCATTCCCTATGGGCTGTCAAGGACATTAATTCAAAACTTGAAGGAGCACTTACTTCCACAGCAGAATCTCTAACATCCTTACAAAAACAGGTCACCTCATTGGCACAAGTCACCCTTCAGAATCGCAGGGCCCTAGATTTACTCACCGCTGAAAAGTATGGAACCTGTCTTTTCCTTAGGGAAGAATGCTGTTATTATATCAATGAATCAGGTCTTGTAGAAGACAATGTTGTTAAGCTCACTGACCTGGCAGCGACCTTAAGGACCCCAACAAGTCAAAACCTTTTCTCTTTCTTAATGTCCACTCCCCTTCTGGCATGGGTATGGCCTATCCTTGGACCACTATGTGTAATCTTTTTAATGTGTCTATTTTTACCATGTATTATAAAGTTCATTCAAACTCAAGTAGGTAAAATATCTAACCAAACTTTTAACCAGCTTCTACTTAGAAATTATCAGCTTCTGGCCACAGATGAATCAACCACCTTCTCCAGAGAACATCCCTCCCAATGCTAAAAACCCTTCAAAGTTTCCTGGGATACCTTCTTGAGAGCAACATCTGATGATGCCTGGCTTGTACCCGCCATGGAGACTTATCCAACTGGACTGAAGTGATAATGGACCTTTGGCTACAGGGAACATTTTGTGATATCACATCTGACCTTATACCAATCTTTGCAGCTCTCTTGTGGGGACTCCTAACTTCCCTCCTTCAGACCCCTTCCCTGGCGACGCCCCCACTCAGCAGGAAGTAGCCAGAATGAATCGACGTCCCTCTCCATATAATAACAAAAAAAGGGGAATGTTGGGAGTCTCCCTGAGAACTCCCCGGGCCTTTCAGATAAGGAACCCCTAATGCAACACGGCAGCGGCCAAGTTGCCAGTGGGCGGATAACAAGTTGTTTTGAAAACCTTCTAATTGGCCCTCCCGTCTTCCATACATGTGGACAGCTCGTGCCCCCCATGAATCTTATGCAGGGCGGACGTGCGTGCACCATAGGTGATGACCTGACCTTTACTATGATTGGCCCAGGGAGCTTCCTGGTTTAAGATAACTGACTCTCACTTTCTATATAAGCTAGCACCAGCTTGCAGTAAAGTGCTTCATCTTTATCACTGCTATCTGTGTGTGTGCATTTTAATCTCCGACGACAAACCTTGGCCTTTCACCAACAGTCAACATTCCAGCAAATAAAATAAAAGCCAGAAGAAAATGGAATTCTATTTCTGAAGTGCTGAAAGAAAATAACTGCCATGTGGAGCTCTGTGCATCCATCATAGAGACCAGCACACTGTGCCTCTGCACCCAGCAATGAGGGGGAGGAGCCATCCATCAGTAGAGACCAGCACACTGTGCCTCTGCACCAAGCAATGAAGGGGAGGTCTGCAGGAGAGCAAGAGACCCACAGGCCACACCTTTACCTGTGGCAGTTCGTGGAGTACTGGTGTCACCTGGTAGTCATACGCCAGGCAGTCCGGGTTCTTTTATCCCAAGCTTGATTTTGAATATCTACAGCACTCAAGTCACAAATCCCACTTCATTCAATTATATAAATAGGTCACACAAAAGCTAGGACAGGGATTAGGTAGCCACAGGGGTTCAGGAGGCTGAACTGAGAGCAGATGGGATGCAGAGTCACTGTAGGTGGTCAGATATGATGAGGAACCAGCCAGAGAACATGTTCAGGGTGCAAAGCTCTCAAGGCTCAGGAACAATGTATTCGAGGCCAGGGTGCAGAGGGACTGCAGTTTGGCAAGTCAGCTAGGAGTGGGCTGTGCGTGGTCATCATGGGCAGGAGAAGCTGCACTCTGCTGAAGTCTGTTACTGTGGTGATTTTCCTGGGCAAGGCTCTTGACTAGTGACCAGCTATTGGAGTCGAGATGCAGCTGTCCAGTCTCGAGTGCAGATGCTTCATTTGGTGGTCTGGTGAGCCAGTGAGCTCACGGTCTGGTCTTTCCTATAGGACTTTGACATGCCCTTGCATCTCCTTGCTTCTGATTAATTGGTAAGAACATTCGTGGTCATTTTTATTCACACAATTTATTTATCAGTGTGTGCCTTATGGTTGGGCCAGGCAGATGGTGATTCTTTGGTATACAAACAAGGTGGCAAATCATTCCACCTCAGCACTTAAACTCAAAATGAAAGTAGCTAGCCAGGCATGATGGCCTGTGCCTGTAATCACATTGGCTCAGGAAGCTGTGGCAGGAGGATAGCAGTTTTCAGGCCAGCCTCAGCAACTTAGTGAGACTGTAAGCAACCTAGTGAGAACCTATCTCAAAATTGACAAACTTAAAAGGACTAAAATTGTGGCTTAGTGGTTAAATGCCCCTGGGTTTAATCCCTAGCACCAAAAAAATAAAAAAGAAGAAAAAAAAGAGGGGAAGGAGGCCAGTGCCTAATGGCAAACTACTGCTTTATAATATGGAGTCACCAGGGGAAGGCGCAGCCTGGGAACTGCTGTTCTGCACACCACGGAGTCACTCAGAGCAGGTGAAGCCTGGGAACTCCTGTTCTGCACACCACGGAGTCACTCAGAGCAGGTGGAGCCTGGGAACTGCTGTTCTGCACACCACGGAGTCACTCAGTGCAGGGTGGAGCCTGAGGACTGCTGTTCTACATACGATGGAGTCACTCAGGGCAGCCTGAAGACTGCTGTTCTACACAGTGGAGTCACAGGGTTAGGCGCAGCCTGAAGACTACTATCCCATATACTTGGAGACACTCAGAAAAAAACATAACCTGCTTCCCCCTCACTCGGCAAAACACTATATATGTATATACTTGAGATGGAACCCAGGGGCACTCTACCACTGGGCTGCATTCCTAGGCTTATTTATTTATTTTTTAAACAGGGTCTGGCTAAATTGCACAAACTGGTCTCAAACTTGAGATCCTCCTGCCTCAGCCTCTTGAGGAGCTGCATTACAGGTGTACAACATTGGGCCCAGTGGTTTAAGAAAAATAAAGAAGTTTTATTTTTCCAAGAATAATTGACTGGGTGTGGAGCTTAGTGTTAGAGTGCATCCTTAGCATGCACAAAGCCCTGGGTTCAATCCCCCAATAAAGAAAAATGAAAATGAAAAGTTTTGCCACCAGAAGATCCATCTTAAATAAGAACGTGAATCCCTCAGGCATAAGTAAATGCACCAGAAGAAAGAACAAAGTGTCCAAAGTGTAAAGATGTGGTGAATGTGAATGAGCAGAGCAATTCTGTGCTCAGGTTTAACATACATGAGATCAAACTGCATAGTAAAAGCATTTCACAGCTCAGGGAGATGGAGCTCAGGGCCAGACCCTGGGTTCCATCCCCACCACCACACACAGACTCGCTAAAACTGGAGTACTCAGCTCTGTTAAAGTTTTCCAATGTCTCTGAAATGCCCTGAAAATTTCTAATTTATGATATACTTCAATACATAAAGAATATTTGCTGTAATTTCTAGGGAAGCCACTCAATGAAGAGTAAAAATACTGATAACTACACATTAGTGAAGAGTAAAATACACAAGTATAAAATGCATTTTCAATTCAAATAAATTAAAAGGAACAACTTATAGGATGGACAGGATAAAAATATTGAGAAAATAGGTAAGCCAAAATACATCATAAATGACATGAGTGCAGCTGTCCCAAACCCACTAAGGCACCACAGAACCTCCTCATATCATGTCCAGGGTGCGCACTGTCACAGAAGTGGCCACTGTGGACTCCTCACTGCTGGCTGGAGGGACCACCCATCACTTCTCTTCCTGTGCTGTGCTCTTTGGAAAGCACTTCAGCCGGCCCAAGCTCCGGCCTGAGTGGGTGTGCACCTGTCCTTTCAAGACCGAGTGTCCACATCAAGTATTTGGAATTTCTCTGCTTGGGACATCTGTCTAGTCTCTCTTATTTATTTACTCGATGACTTATTCATGTCTCTATGTACTAAGGGATATGTATGTTATTCTTTGGGTTATAATCTAATGCTGCCTTACTTTACTGCTCAAATTGTTCCGGATTTGATCATCTAAACTCTTTTTTTTGTTTCCATGGACATTTCTTCATCATTGTTTTAAAAACATACATCAATAAGTTTTTTTTGTGCCATTTTAGATTTACAGAAAGCTGGGGCAGATGGGACAGAGCCCATAGATCTGGGCCCTACTCCCACCCCAGCACACCATCTCCTGCTAGGGTGGTGTAGTCATTATGATTAATGAAGCAATGTGTATGCAGTATTCTTAACGAATGTCTATAGCTCCTGCTCTTCCAGTCTTCTGGGAGAGGAAGGGTGTAGGACTATGTCTCTGTTCCCGGAGGTTGAGAGTCCTGTGATCCTCGGTCCTTGGGTGTGAGGCCAAAGATAAGCAATTACCCTGGTTCAGAAACTCAATGACATCGAGGCAGAAATGGCAGTTAGAACAGGCTATTGCAGGAGGGAAAAGAGGGAGAAAGGGGAATGTGGGTCATCTATGGACTGAAATGTGCCCAAATGATTAGGGTTTGGGCCTTGGTACGATGGGGTAAGAGCTTCAAGTGGCACTGGAGTGGAAGATAGCACAGGTCTTTGGGCCCAGGGTTGGGGAGAATTCAAAGCCCGTGCTGTGCAGAGCCTCAGGGTCTGTGCCTATGTGCTTGGGTCACTTTGCCCTTTCTGGCCCTGCCCCCTGGCAGGTCATGTAATGGCCAGCTGACCTTTGGATTGGCTTGTGGGCTCATGAATGGCCTAGGGAACATGACATGTACCCATAACTCTACATAGGAGTGTGGCAGCCCTGATGGAACGAGGGTCAGGGGGATTGGAGTCCACTCCACCAATGAGTGGTCTGCCTGCCCCCCTAAGATGCCCACTGACACGGGCGGGGGGGAACGTGTGTCCTTGTGGCTGACATGATGGGCACAGCGTCCAGGTTGATGGCTGGTCAGGGACCACACTCTCATCTCCTCTCCTGCTGGCCTCTCACTGTGTTTGTGGGCAAGAGTTGCCTCCTACAGCGTGGATCCCATCACCAGGCAGAGGTGAGGTCTCAGGTAGATGGCATCCAACTGGCTGACAGTTCCTCACCCCCTAGTCTTTCTCTCCTCTCCCTGGTATGGCTTCCTGCTAGAATTCCCTGTTCTGTCTTTGATGTCACATCTAACACTGCAAGTGAAAAATGCATTTGGCCTGGATAATTGGAAACTTTGTGATTAGTTGGTGATCAATACCAACTTGGCCAATGTCAAGATGGTCTAAGGATAGACTGACTAAAACTCATGAACTTTCAAATCACAATTAGTTCACAAATGTATATTAACTTTGGGAGATTAGGATGTTTTCTTGTTCTGATATCAGATCAAAGGATAAAACATCAGTTAGGTATTGAAAGGCCCAATGTCCTGGGGAGGTGGTCATGGGACTGTTGTCGTGAGCAGGTGGACAAGTTGTGAGGCAAGGAATCTTTTGGTCCACTGTCCTCTCATCTTGTGAGCACCTAGTGTTTCCTCGTGTTCTTTTAAAACCTTGGCACTTGCCAAAGTCTGGCTGGCCACAAAATAACCAAGCCACCACACAGCCTTGTAGGTTCAAAACAGGAACTCCTTTATTCTCCGCACTCCCGCGAATGCCACGCACACCGCCTTCTCCAGGGACACACCACACACCAACCGGAAAATCCCTCCTCCAGCACTTCCCCAACCAATGGGAACTCTCCGGGAATCCCTGCTAGAACTCCAAAGTAGCAGGCCGAGGCAGACAGCAGGGGTCTAATATACGATTGAATACACAGCTTAACATAACCATTATCATCTCAATGGCTTGCTGGTGACACCTCTCAACCACTCTGTTCTGGCAAAAATGCCAGGTGTCATTCCGACTCAGCTATGGCTCTCAGCATCTCCCCCTTCTGTTTAATTAAACACCAAGCATGTGGCTTAGGGACCGTGCCTGCCTTAGGTTGTCCAATACTACATATGGTCCTTACCCGTCATCGGATGAACTGACCTCAAGGCGTCAGCCTCCTGTCTTAGGTTGGTACCACTGCAATCGGATCATACCCGTCACTGACTACCGGTCCAGCATACAGCCATACTTGTGGATAGGCCTTTGCACCAGTGTGGGGGGGAGGTTCTTTGCCTCACCTCTGTTGGCTCCCAAATTTGGCCTTTGCACCAGTGGGGGGGTGAGGTTCTTTGCCTCACCTCTGTTGGCCCCCAAATTTGGCCTTGGTGCCAATGGGGGGTGAGGTTCTTTGCCTCACCTCTGTTGGCCCCCAAATTTTAGACCATCACTAGCAGAAGGGAGGAGGATACAGAAATGCCACGACACCAAGCCAAATGATGGCTCCATTGGAAAAATTGTTCCACCGGTGACACCATCAGCAAAGATACTCCAGCATTACCACCATTTGCTGCACCAACATAGTTCACAATGCAAACAAGTGATACATAGTCCAGGCAAGTTCTGCAAGCAGTTCAAAGCAGAGGATCATCAATATGTCCATTTCCTCCCAAAGAAAATCGACTCCTTGACTGAGCATCACTTGTTGAGTTATTATTCATTGATGCATCAGTTTATACAGTTTACTGTGATAGCCATCGAAGAAGCTGTAGTTTGGTTTTATCTTTGTCTTCACTGGCACTGGGATGAAGATAGGAATTCTGGCAATGATGGCTAAAAAAAAAATATGTAACATTCCAACAGGTACTAAGAAAACAATTTTCTGAACAATTTACATTATCCTTAATAGAATTATTAAATATAATGAAAAGGAAAGGTGAAAGTAAACAAACAGATCTGTTAACCTCCTTATTTGTTCACATATTAAAACAATCCTCAACAGCTGTTTACTCAATTTAAATTAAGCCATTAAAATCAGGTGAATAAAAAAAATTCGGATCCATTTTTTCATGAGCGCTCCTCATATATGATATATGGACATACGCACACACAGACAAAGAACACAAAACACAAGTGTGCACACATAACATACAACACATAAGACAATAGTAAAGGCCTTGTAGCTTTACACAGGTGAAATCTCCATTGCAATGTTTAAAAACTCCACAGTCAAAAAGTAAAACTGATCAGAAAAACATTAGCCTAGGTCTGTATGAGCTCAAAAAAATAAAATAGAACTTTATGATGTGGGAAAAGGCAGTAATAAAAAAGATATGGAAAAAGGCACCCTGGTTACCACCTAGGTTTGACTCTTCTTTAGATATCCCATCCTTTTTCCTGTAACTTGCATATGGGTCTGAAGGTATTCCCATAAGCAAACCCCAAGGTTTTTTACATTTGAAATAGGCCTTAATGGTGTTCACTATTGATTAGCCTCCAGGTGTGGGAGAACCACTGTGGAAGATGTAAGAATAGCCAAGCTGGAGCTCTAGATATCAGCTGTTATGGATTTGAGTCAAATCATCTTATATTTGGTCTGTAGAAATCGCTTTGGTTAATCTCTCTGGAATCCAAATCAGCTGCTGTTCTTCCTGTGGAAACACACAAACAGACCCCCGACTCCAGACAATCACTGGGTCAGAACCTTTCCATTGTCTGGTTAGAATATCCTTCCAAAGTACCTTGGGCTTATATACATTTTTTGGACACATATGACTTTCCACAGCACTAAGCCCTAATGAATCCAAATTTTAAAAGTATAGAGTAAAAAGGGTTATTTTAAGTTTATCTTTGGGGGATATATACCCCTTCCCAATTCCCTTTATTTGCTTTAATAAGTACATTTTACTAGTTTGATGAGCTCTTTCAACTATGCCTTGTCCCTGTGGATTGTATGGGATTCCTATTATATGAGGAATGCCAAACAATGAGCAAAATTGTTTAAAAGAGACAGAAGTATAGCCAGGGCTATTATCTGTTTTTAACTGTTTTGGAATACCCACAGTGGCAAAGTTTTGTAAGTAATAGGCTATAATATCTTTACTTTTTTCTCTGGCATGAAGGGAGCCCATCAAAAATCTGGAAGAAGTATCAACTGTAACATGCAAATATTTTAATTTTCCAAATTCTGGCAAGTGTGTGACGTCCATCTGCCAAATATGCTTAGGTATCAGTCCTCTAGAATTGACTCCAAGATTAACTTGTGGTAAAAAGGTCACACAATTTTAACATTGTTTTATTATGTCTGGCTTGTTCCTTAGTTATTTTAAAATGCTTTTGTAAAGTATTAGCATTGACATGGAACTTTTTATGAAAGTTTATAGCTTCTTCTAGTGTAGAGAAAATATGTATGTCATGTGTAGTTTTATCTGCTAAATCATTGCCCAAACTAAGGGCTCCAGGCAATCCTGTATGTGCCCTGATAAGATCCATTCTTTATAGGACATTTCTGTCCCAGATTAGACTTTGTATAGTGGAAAGCAAAGAGAAAACAGTAGAGGAAGGGGAAATCCTACCAGGATCTTCAAGGGATACTATAGCATTAACTATATACTGACTATCAGGACATAAATTAAATACAGAATCTTTAAACATCACAAAAGCTTGTAATACTGCATTAAGCTCTACCTTTTGAGCTGATTGTTTGGGTACTAAAAATGTAAAAGTTTGATCAGGTGTAACTATTGCTGCTGTACCATTATTTGACCCATCAGTGAATATATTTGGAGCATTCAGGATAGGTGTTTTTCTTGTCATTTTTGGAAAAACTACAGGATGTGAAGACCAAAAAGACAGCAAAGGATTAGATGGTAAGTGGTTATCAAATGAAACATTAGATTTACACATGACTATTGCCCAAGTATTTAACTCATTAGCTAACTCATCAATTTGATCCATAGTATATGGAGTAATAATTTTATTGGGAGAAATTCCAAACACTCCCTTTGCTGCTTTTATTCCTTTGGGTATCAATTGTCCCACAGCCTCAGGATACCTAGTAAGAATAGTGTTAGGAGAATAAGATAAATGTATCCACAATAATGGACCTTCTTGCCAAAATACTCCTGTAGGAATATTTTTTGTTGGTAGTACAATAAATAATAAAGGCAAACTTATATCAATTCTATCCAAATGCATATTTTCCATATATGTTTCAATGATTTTTAATGTCTGTCTTGCTTCAGGCGTTAACATTCGGGGTGAATTTGGATCTGATGGACCTTTTAGGCAGGACAAGGCCTTAGGCCCGGAGCAGTCCCCAGGCAGGATGAGGCCTTAGGCCCAGAGCAGTCCCCAGGGAGGACGAGGCCTTAGGTCAGGTGCAGTCCCCAGGCAGGACGAGGCTTTAGGTCCAGAGCAGTCCCCAGGGAGGACGAGGCCTTAGGCCCAGAGCAGTCCCCAGGCAGGATGAGGCCTTAGGCCCAGAGTAGTCCCCAGGGAGGACGAGGCCTTAGGGCAGGTGCAGTCCCCAGGCAGGACGAGGCCTTAGGTCAGGTGCAGTCCCCAGGCAGGACGAGGCCTTAGGCCCAGAGCAGTCCCCAGGGAGGACAAGGCCTTAGGCCCAGAGCAGTCCCCAGGCAGGACGAGGCCTTAGGTCAGGTGCAGTCCCCAGGGAGGACGAGGCCTTAGGTCAGGTGCAGTCCCCAGGGAGGACAATGCCTTAGGCCCAGAGCAGTCCCCAGGGAGGACGAGGCCTTAGGCCCAGAGCAGTCCCCAGGGAGGACGAGGCCTTAGGCCAGGTGCAGTCCCCAGGGAGGAGGAGGCCTTAGGCCAGGTGCAGTCCCCAGGGAGGACGAGGCCTTAGGCCAGGTGCAGTCCCCAGGGAGGACGAGGCCTTAGGCCAAGTGCAGTCCCCAGGCAGGACGAGGCCTTAGGCCCAGGTGCAGTCCCCAGGGAGGACGAGGCCTTAGGTCAGGTGCAGTCCCCAGGGAGGAGGAGGCCTTAGGCCCAGGTGCAGTCCCCAGGGAGGACGAGGCCTTAGGCCCAGAGCAGTCCCCAGGGAGGACGAGGCCTTAGGTCAGGTGCAGTCCCCAGGGAGGAGGAGGCCTTAGGCCCAGGTGCAGTCCCCAGGGAGGACGAGGCCTTAGGTCAGGTGCAGTCCCCAGGGAGGAGGAGGCCTTAGGCCCAGGTGCAGTCCCCAGGGAGGACGAGGCCTTAGGCCCAGTGCAGTCCCCAGGCAGGACGAGGCCTTAGGCCCAGGTGCAGTCCCCAGGGAGGACGAGGCCTTAGGTCAGGTGCAGTCCCCAGGGAGGAGGAGGCCTTAGGCCCAGGTGCAGTCCCCAGGGAGGACGAGGCCTTAGGCCAAGTGCAGTCCCCAGGCAGGACGAGGCCTTAGGCCCAGGTGCAGTCCCCAGGGAGGACGAGGCCTTAGGTCAGGTGCAGTCCCCAGGGAGGAGGAGGCCTTAGGCCCAGGTGCAGTCCCCAGGGAGGACGAGGCCTTAGGTCAGGTGCAGTCCCCAGGGAGGAGGAGGCCTTAGGCCCAGGTGCAGTCCCCAGGGAGGACGAGGCCTTAGGCCCAGTGCAGTCCCCAGGCAGGACGAGGCCTTAGGCCAGGTGCAGTCCCCAGGGAGGAGGAGGCCTTAGGCCCAGGTGCAGTCCCCAGGGAGGACAAGGCCTTAGGCCAGGTGCAGTCCCCAGGGAGGAGGAGGCCTTAGGCCCAGGTGCAGTCCCCAGGGAGGACGAGGCCTTAGGCCCAGAGCAGTCCCCAGGGAGGACGAGGCCTTAGGCCCAGAGCAGTCCCCAGGGAGGACGAGGCCTTAGGCCCAGGTGCAGTCCCCAGGCAGGACGAGGCCTTAGGCCCAGAGCAGTCCCCAGGCAGGACGAGGCCTTAGGTCAGGTGCAGTCCCCAGGGAGGAGGAGGCCTTAGGCCCAGGTGCAGTCCCCAGGGAGGACAAGGCCTTAGGCCAGGTGCAGTCCCCAGGGAGGAGGAGGCCTTAGGCCCAGGTGCAGTCCCCAGGGAGGACAAGGCCTTAGGCCAGGTGCAGTCCCCAGGCAGGACGAGGCCTTAGGTCCAGTCAGTCCCCAGGCAGGACGAGGCCTTAGGCCCAGAGCAGTCCCCAGGCAGGACGAGGCCTTAGGCCCAGTGCTCACTTGGACCTCTGCTTCTCTGGTTGTGCAGGTGCCTTAATTTTAAAGTACCATCTAAAGAGAGCACACTGCCTTTTCACCCTGGCCACGGAATGCCCACAGGTGGGCCCCCAGACCCTGCCCTCACCGTGCCGTGGCCAGGCACATGCAGTGAGCTTCGGTGTTCCCGCCTTTCAGGACCCATCAAGCTTTGTCAAAGCCTGCTGCTGGACCAGGCTGCCCCACAGTACGGTGTGATTTTCACGGCAGAACATTCTGTGGCTAGTGGGGTCTGTCAGGCCTCTGGGAGGCAGACATTGTCCAGATCAAACCACCTGGCCCCTCAGGGCCATGATCCCAGAGGACGCTGCGTCCTGGATCCCGGTCCTCTCTTCCCTTGTGCCTCCACAGCCATCTTACACGTTCTCTCTTTCTGCAGAGATTGTGAGGGCTGCTGCACCGGAACAATCCCTTCCCAGTTTCGTCCCTCATCTTGGCAACGGCCTCCTAAGGTCAGTCTGATTCTCCCCACTTTACAGAAGGGAAACTGCCCGCTGAAGTCACAGGAACACACTTATGTTCATAGGCCGGGAGACCCAGGGCCGACCCACGGTGAGACTCCCAGTCCCACTTCCCAGCTCTGAGCCTCATCCAGACTCGGATGCGTTTTGACAGCACTCTCAAAGGTCTTTAGCCCTTTAGTCCTCAGGAGTCAAGGGAAGCTTCCCAGGAGAAATCTGATGAGGCATTTGAAAGAGAGAAGCTAATTAGTTTTCCGGATGACTAGAGAGCTCACTTCCCTTTTGCTTGAACAAGTGCTTCAGGCAAGTTCATAAAGGAGGGTCAGGCTCTATAACTGCAGAACCTTCAGAGGCAAACTCCCGGTCCTCCCACAGCCTCCTGAATGACGCTTTCTACCCCTGGGTGTTGTGCTCCGTTTGTTTCTGTAAGTATACCTTATGAATCACCTTGGGGGCAGCAGACCCCAGCTCATCTCTGCCCGGCAGAGACAAACATTTGCTCCATCCTGTTTTTACAGTTGATGTGCCTCACTGAACAGCGGGGTGCACTAGTGACCAGTCACACAAAACCACTGCTGTTTGTTCATTTTTTCTTAAAATTAGCTCAGATGATTGTTTAAAGATATAGCTGGAATATGCAGGGGAGTCTGCATGGGGGTGCCCAGAATCGGAACCCAGAAAATGCCCCGACCGTGAGCGTCACACAGTGACACTTTAAAATGGCACGAGCAGTATTTCTGCACGATTCCAGGCTCACATCAACGTTTGATGCATGATGAAAACGTGACACCACCAGAGTGACTCCCCAGCAAGACCGGAGTGCCAGGGTCCTGTGTGGCCCCCCAGAATGCACCCCAAGTCTCATGTGTTGATGGCTTGGTCCCCACTGGCAGTGCTACTGGGAGCTTTAGGGATGGGGCCTGGTTGGATGGCAGGTCGGGGTGTGCCTTGGAAGGGGTTTGTCCCTGCACCCCTTTTCCCTTCCTGTTTCTCTCTTTTCTTCCTAACTTCCATGAAGTGAGCAGCTCTGGTCTACCACCTGCTCCCTGCCATGATGATCTGTCTCACCAAAGGTGCAAAGTGACAGGGCCCACTGATCCTGGACTGAGACCTGTCACTCTGTGATCTGAGCTAACCCTTGGCTTCTGGCACTTGTCTTGCTCAGGCGTTCTGTCACAGGGGTGGAGAGCTGACTGACACACAGTTTAAAAGCACAGAGAGAACCCTGAGTCCAAAGGCCAGCACTCAGTGTCTCTGCTACTTTACAAGAACAATCGCGTGACTCCCTCCAGCCTGCTTTCGCAGGTATCTATGGATTTCATATTCTTATTGAAAGGCTAAAGGATCCACTCCATAAGATGTGGACACACTTCCCGGACAGACTCCAGGCACTCCGTCCGTGAGAGCGGTGGTCTCCTCCCCGGGACTCCTCACCTGTGGTCTCCTCCCAGGCCCCGGGCCCTCCACCAGCAATCCTGGATTTGCAGAATGTGTGTCTCAGGCCTCCTCTGAGGTGTTCAGGGCTGACTCTGCGTTATCTGTGAGTTCTTCCACATAACCTATTCCACCTAAAACTGGATAAAACTTTGTTCTTTTTTGACAGTTTTACTTAATTATCCATTTTCTAATTCTTGGCAGAGTCTTTCCTTGGTTTTATAAAATCCTGAACAGCAGTAGCAGGAGCTGACCACCTTGACCTTCCGCCTTACTGGGAGGACCCGTGTTCCTGTGTGGAAGAAAGGGAGCCGGTGGTCAGCAGGAGGGAAGGGACGGACTGGGGGGAGGAGAGGCCGCGCTCGGCTTTACCTTCCTGTGCAGCTGCCCCAGTGCCCTGGTTCTCCCTGCAGCGCCTCCACCTTCTCTGTCACCCTGCCATGTCACAACAGGTCCAGGAAAAATGCCACAGCCCAAGTTTTGTCTCTAGGATTTTTAAAGTGTCTCAGTGGTGAACTCACAGGGTCCAGCATTTTCCTGCATAAGAACAATTGAATCAAATTTAAAACCTTTGATCTAGTTTCCCCACCAGGTTCTTATTAGGTTCTACTGCGTTTTGCTTTAATGTTTTGATATTATGGCCTTTTATCACTTTCAATGCAGGCATTCTTGTGTATTTTCAAGATTTTCTTTTAGGACCTTTTAGTTTGGATATCTTAAAATATTCACCTACTAATTTATTTTCATTTTACTGTCAATATATACACACAATTTTTTAACTGTATGCTTTAAAAAAAGTGTATTATTTTTAGCCATGAAATTTTGTGGGTTTTTTTTCTTTTTTTATTGGTTGTTCAAAACATTACAAAGCTCTTGACATATCATATTTCATACATTAGATTCAAGTGGGTCATGAACTCCCATTTTTACCCCAAATACAGATTGCAGAATCACGTCGGTTACACATCCACAATTTTACATAATGCCCTACTAGTAATTGTTGTATTCTGCTACCTTTCCTATCCTCTACTATCCTCCCTCCCCTCCCCTCCCAACTTTTCTCTCTACCCCATCTACTGTAATTCATTTCTCTCCTTGTTTACTTTCCCATTCCCCTCACAACCTCTTATATGTAATTTTGTATAACAATGAGGGTCTCCCTCCATTTCCATGCAATTTCCCTTTTCTCTCCCTTTCCTTCCCACCTCATGTCTCTGTTTAATGTTAATCATTTCTTCCTGCTCTTCTCCCTGCTCTGTTCATAGTTGCTCTCATATATCAAAGAAGACATTTGGTATTTGTTTTTTAGGGATTGACTAGCTTCACTAAGCATAATCTGCTCTAGTGTCATCCATTTCCCTGCAAATTCCATGATTTTGTCATTTTTTAAGTGCTGTGTAATACTCCATGGTGTATAAATGCCACATTTTTTTATCCATTCATCTATTGAAGGGCATCTGGGTTGGTTCCACAGTTTAGCTATTGTGAATTGTGCTGCTATGAACATCGATATGGCAGCATCCCTGTAGCATGCTCTTTGAAGGTCTTCAGGGAATAGTCCAAGAAGGGCAATAGCTGGGTCAAATGGTGATTCCATTCCCAGCTTTCCCAGGAATCTCCAAACTGCTTTCCAAATTGGCCACACCAATTTGCAATCCCACCAGCAATGTACAAGAGTACCCTTTTCCCCGCATCCTCTCCAGCACTTGTTATTGTTTGACTTCAGAAAGGCTGCCAATCTTACTGGAGTGAGATGGTATCTTAGGGTGGTTTTGATTTGCATTTCTCTGACTGCTAGAGATAGTGAGCATTGTGTCATGTACTTGTTGATTGATTGTATGTCCTCCTCTGAGAAGTGTCTGTTCAGGTCCTTGGCCCATTTGTTGATTGGGTTATTTGTTGTCTTATTGTTTAATTTTTTGAGTTCTTTGTATACTCTGGATATTAGGGCTCTATCTGAAGTGTGAGGAGTAAAAATTTGTTCCCATGATGTAGGCTCCCTATTTACCTCTCTTATTGTTTCTCTTGCTGAGAAAAAACTTTTCAGTTTAAGTAGGTCCCATTTGTTTATTCTTGTTATTAACTCTTGTGCTATGGGTGTCCTATTAAGGAATTTGGAGCCCGACCCCACAATATTTAGATCGGAGCCAACTTTTTCTTCTATCAGATGCATAGTCTCTGATTTGATATCTAGCTCCTTGATCCACTTTGAGTTAACTTTTGTGCATGGTGAGAGGAGGGGATTCAGTTTCATTTTGTTGCATATGGATTTCCAGTTTTCCCAACACCATTTGTTGAAGATTCTATCCTTCCTCCATTGCACGCTTTTAGCCCCTTTATCAAATATAAGATAGTTGTAGCTTTGTGGATTAGTCTCTGTGTCCTCTATTCTATACCATTGGTCCACCCCCCTGTTTTGGTACCAGTACCATGCTGTTTTTGTCACTATTGCTCTGTAGTATAGTTTGAGGTCTGGTATTGCTATGCCGCCTGATTCACACTTCTGCTTAGAATTGCTTTTGCTATTCTGGGTCTTTTATTTTTCCATATGAATTTCATGATTGCTTTATCTATTTCTACAAGAAATGCCTTTGGGATTTTGATTGGCATTGCATTAAACCTATAGAGAACTTTTGGTAATATCGCCATTTTGATGATGTTAGTTCTGCCTATCCATGAACAGGGTATATTTTTCCATCTTCTAAGATCTTCTTCTACTTCTCTTTTTAGGGTTCTGTAGTTTTTATTGTATAAATCTTTCACCTCTTTTGTTAGGTTGATTCCCAAGTATTTTATTTTATTTTTTTGAGGATATTGTGAATGGAGTGTTTTTCCTCATTTCCATTTCAGAAGTTTTGTCACTGATATACAGAAATGCCTTTGATTTATGCGTGTTGATTTTATATCCTGCCACTTTGCTGAATTCATTTATTAGTTCTAGTAGTTTTTTTGTAGACCCTTTTGGGTCTTCTAAGTATAGAATCATGTCATCCGCAAATAGTGATAATTTAAGTTCTTCTTTTCCTATTTTTATGCCTTTAATTTCTTTCGTCTGTCTAATTGCTCTGGCCAGTGTTTCGAGAACTATATTGAATAGAAGTGGTGATAGAGGGCATCCCTGCTTGTTCCAGATTTTAGAGGGAATGCCTTCAATTTTTCTCCATCTAGAATTATGCTAGCCTGAGGCTTAGCATAGATAGGTTTTACAATGTCGAGGTAAGTTCCTGTTATCCCTAGTTTTTCTAGAGTTTTGAACATAAAGGGATGCTGTATTTTGTCGAATGCTTTTTCTGCATCTATAGAGATGATCATATGGTTCTTATCTTTAAGTCTATTGATGCGGTGGATAACATTTATTGATTTCCGTATATTGAACCATCCTTGCATCCCAGGATGAATCCCACTTGATCATGGTGCACAATTTTTTTTATGTGCCTTTGTATCCAATTCACCAGAATTTTATTGAGGATATTTGCATCTAGGTTCATTAGAGATATCGGTCTGTAGTTTTCTTTCTTTGAAGTGTCTTTGTCTGGTTTCGGAATCAGGGTGATGTTGGCCTCATAGAATGAATTTGTCAGAGCTCTCTCTTTTTCTATTTCCTGAAATAACTTGAAAAGTTTTGGTATTAATTCTTTTTTAAAGGTTTTGTAAAACTCCGCGGTATACCCATCTGGTCCTGGGCTTTTCTTGGTTGGTAGTCTTTTGATTGCTTCTTCTATTTCATCCATTGATATTGGTCTGTTTAAATTGTGTGTATCCTCCTGACTCAGTCTGGGCAAATCATATGACTTAAGAAATTTATTGATGTCTTCACTATCTTCTATTTTATTGGAATATAGGTTTTCAAAATAATTGCTAATTGTCTTCTGTATTTCTGTAGCATCTGTTGTGATATTGCCTTTTTCATCCTGTATGTTAGTAATTTGAGTTCTCTCTCTTCTTCTCTTCATTAGCATGAATAAGGGTCTGTCGATCTTATTTATTTTTTCGATGAACCAACTTTTAGTTTTGTTAATTTTTTCAATAGTTTCTTTTGTTTCAATTTCGTTGATTTCCGCTCTGATTTTAATTATTTCTTGCCTTCTGCTACATTTGCTGTTGTTTTGCTCTTCCTTTGCTAGGGCTTTGAGAATTTTTTAATTTCCTCCTTTATATCTTCTGTAACCCATTGATCATTCAGTAACATATTGTTCATTTTCCATGTGATGTAGGATTTTTCCTTCCTTCTTTTATCATTGATTTCCAGTTTCATTCCATTATGATCAGATAAAATGCATGGTATTATCTCCACCCCTTTATATTTACTGAGGGTTGCCCTATGGCATAATATATGGTCTATTTTTGAGAAGGATCCATGTGCTGCTAAGAAAAAAGTATATCCATTTGATGATGGTTGATATATTCTATATATGTCAGTTAAGTCTAGGTTATTGATTGTGATATTGAGTTCTATAGTTTCTTTATTCAACTTTTGTTTGGAGGATCTGTCCAATGGTGAGAGAGGTGTGTTGAAGTCACCCATAATTATTGTGTTGTGGTCTATTTGATTCTTGAACTTGAGGAGAATTTGTTTTATGAACGTCGCAGCACCATTATTTGGTGCATAAATATTGATAATTGTTATGTCTTGTTGGTGAATGGTTCCTTTTATCCGTATATAATGTTCTTCCTTATCCCTTTTGATTAACTTAGTCTTGAAGTCCATTTTAATCAATATGAGGATGGCCACCCCTGCTTGCTTACGAGGACCGTGTATGTGGTATATTTTTCCCAACCTTTTACCTTCAGCCTCTGTATGTCTTTTTCAATCAGGTACGTCTCCTGGAGGCAACATATTGTTGGATTTGTTTTTTTAATCCATGTTACCAGCCTATGTCGCTTTATTGGAGAGTTTAAGCCATTAACGTTTAGAGTTACTATTGATATATGGTTTGTACTGCCAGCCATGTTTGATTATTTATCTTTTTTTTAATTTAGTTTGTTTCTCCATGATTAGCTTACCCCCCCCCGCCCTCTGTCATTACCGAGGCACTTCCCACTGATGGTTTTGGTTGTTGTTTTTCATTTCTTCCTCGTGTAGTGTTTTGCTCAAGATGCTTTGCAATGCTGGTTTTCTGGCTGCAAATTCTTTTAGCTTTTGTTTATCATGAAAGATTTTTATTTTGTTGTCGTACCTGAAGCTTAATTTTGCTTGATACAGAATTCTTGGTTGGCATCCATTGTCTTTCAGTGTTTGAAATACATTGTTCCAGGATCTTCTTGCTTTCAGTGTCTATGATAAAAAATCTGTTGTTAACCTTATTGGTTTACCCCTGAATGTAATCTGCCTCCTTTCTCTTGTAGCTTTTAATATTTTCTCTTTGTTCTGTATATTGGATATCTTCATAACAATGTGTCTTGGCGTTGGTCTACTGTGATTTTGTGTGCTCGGTGTCCTGTACGCATCTTCAATTTGTATATCCATTTCCTTTTTTATTTCTGGAAAGTTTTCTGTAATTATTTCATTCAGCAGATTACTCATTCCCTTGGTTTGAATCTCTGTACCTTCCTCTATCTCGATGACTCATAAGTTTGGTTTTTTTATGTTATCCCATATCTCTTGGATGTTTTTCTCATGATTTTTTACCAGCCTTCCTGAGTTGGCTAGACTCTTTGCAAGATGATATATTTTGTCTTCATTATCTGACGTTCTGACTTCTACTTGCTCCACTCTGTTAGTGATACTCTCAATTGAGTTTTTAATTTGGTTTATCGTTTCCTTCATTTCTAGAATTATTGTTTGATTTTTTTAATAATTTCTATCTCCTGATAAAGATGCTTAACTTCTTCTTTTATCTGTTTATGTAATTCATTTTCAATGTGTTCTTTCACTGTTTGGATTTGCTGTCTCGTATCCTCTTTAAGGTTCCATTCCATCTGTCTAAGGTGTTCCTTGAGTTCTTTATATGACCATTTTTCTGATGACTCTGGGTCCTCCTGAATATTTAGGATGTCCTTCACTGTTTGTACTCCTTTTCTTCCTTGCTTTTTTATGCTGCTCATGTTACTTCTTGTTCTGTTTGACTGCTGAGTTACTGTTTACTCTTATAAATTTATTTGATGCTTGGGAGGAAAGATATTAGAAGGGAAGGGAAGAAGTCTCTAAAGAGAATGAGATTAGGCAGGTAGAATTCAAGGAAGGGGGAATAAGAAAATTGAAAAGACAAAAAGAGAAAAAAATAGAAAATAAAGAAAGAAAGAAAAATTTTTTTAAAAAAATAATAATGATAATAAAAAATGAAAATTAAAATTAAAAAAATAATAATAAAATAAAATAATTAAAAACATTTTTAAAAGTTAAAGAACAACAACAAAAATGAAAATGAAAGAAAAAACCCAAATTAAAATAATAATAATAATAATAATAAATGCAGTCATAGAGTTGGATTAACTTCTCTTCCAGTAGGTGGAGCTGTGCCCACTGGGCCAAGCTTCTCCTCTCAATAGGTGGGAACCAATCACTCTGCAGCAGCTCTTCCTCCCAGACTGGGAGGGTCTCCAATCCTGAGTGTCTAGGGCTTTCTCTTGTGTTTCCTCCATCCAGGCCCCGCTCACCTGTGACGCTCACCACAATACTGGCTACACACCAGGTCTGCTGCTCCCGGGAGCCCTGTTTTCATGAACGCCTGGGCACACTCTCCCTGTTTGCCTCCCTCAGACCCTAAGTTTGTGGAGCTTGGGGCTGAGAACCCCTAGTGAATTTGCTTGCCCTCTGGTAGCCACGCCCCCGGTAGCTGGTGCAAGGGACCTCAGTTGTCAGCACTGGTGGGAGGGTAGCCGGGAGTTCCGCGCCGTGAGTCCCGCGCCACTCCTGATTCCCTCGGTCTGGCTATCGTGCTCATGGGAGAGCTGGGAGGGGCCCTTAAGGTTTCCCTGCTGTGTGGAGAGGGAGGGCTAGGGGATTACACACCTGTCGCTGCTGGTTTCAATGAAGTTATCTCCTCCGCCCGTGATGTCAGTTCTCTGCCATGGTGGTATCCCATCCAAATGGTGACCGTTGTCGTTGCTTCCCTTTGCCAGGTGACCAATGCAATGGGTGGGTCCTGATTGTCTCTCCCAAGCCCCGTTTCAATCCTGTGGCCACTGCCTATGAAGGCTCGGTTGGCTTTTACCTCTGTAAGTTCAGAGGGGCCGACCAGTTATTTCAGCGGGATCGTTAGTGCTGAGTCACGAGAAGCAGGCAAACCGGAGCTTGAATGTGTGTTCTGAGCTCGGTGTGTGTTCTGAGAGGCCCAAACTGTTCGCCCCAGATCCACATCAGCTCAGCATTGCCTAGTGATCCTGAGCAAACAGCATTTAGACAGTTTACGACTCCCTATGCCCGCGCAGCTGAAGAGGTCAGAGACTTGATCTCTCCGCGCCGGCCGCCATGTTGGATCTCCGGGAATACATCTTAACTCATTTTATAAGGCCAGGATTACCCTGAAAACAAAGTCAGCAAGTGCAGGACCGTGTCCCAGGGCGAGGCGCGAAGGGAAAGTGGCTCCGCTGACACCCGCCTACACACAATTCTTTAAAAAGTAAATTTTCCTGCTCTCAAGATAATAATTGTACATTAAAAAATTAAGAAACCACAAAATAGCCCAAAGGGTACAAGTCAGGCAGGCTGCACCCACAGACGGCACTCCTGAAGCCCTGCACCACACTCAGTCCTTCTCACGGGCTGTGTGCACAAGACACGGGGTGGTCCTGCCCACAACACTTGAGCCTCCCTTTTGCTCAACAGCACGTCTCATTCTTGTGTCATCCAACAGCCTGGAGCCTGGCGATGGCCGTGCTGCACCCTGTTGTGTGGATCACCACGACGGTGCCACCACTCCCTCTTCGCGCTCTTGAACATCCAGCCTGTCTTCAAGCTTTTCTCAGTTATGCATAATGAACACCACACATCCTAACAGCAGCTCCAGACACCAGCCCTTGTCCGAAGCCCATGTCAGACCCTGAATCTGTCCACCCACTCCAGGTCCTGTCAGGAATGCTTCCAGGAAGATCACCTTCTCTGCCAGCCAGTCTAGGAGCCAGGGTGAGTGGGGACACCCACCCTCTGCTTCAGATACATCTTCCATCCTCCCCCAATCCAACCAGCCCGGCCCTGAAGCTTGGAGCCAGAATGTCAGCTTTGATCCCAGCTCTGCTGCTGCCCTTCTGTGTGGCCAGCACAAAGCCGTGTGAGTGCTCCACAGCACGGCTAACTGGTCAGTAAGTGGGTGTCCAGTGCACAAAGGCGCATGTCAGACTCACCGAGAGGCTGTCTCAACTAGCCTTACCAACAACACAGTGTCCACCTTTGGGGTGTGCATACCCGTGAAGAGGGGCTCCAGGTCAGACAGCTTCCTCAGCAAAACCAGGACACAGACCTCGTGGCCCCTGTGCTGGGAGAGCTTTGCCGATGGCCCCATGGCAGTAAGTGGCCCTGGGAGCTGGAATCCTGCCCCTGTCAGGTGGGCGCTTCCCCTGTGGCTCCCACCCATCAGTAACAGGCTCATGGAAGTTAGAATTACCAACAGGAATTTAATTCTGAGCCTCTATCTAAATAATGATGGAGCACAGGATACATTAACACCTCTTATTTTAACACTCATTAATTAATTAGGAGATAACGGTCGCCATAAACTGAATATAAACCATCTTGCCAGCTAATTTCTACAGTGTTGGGACGCTGCTATTTATACTGTGTCTTACATCCTGTAAGAAGTGGGGTGTAGTCTTTCCAAAGCCCCCATGTGCTGCATGGCATTACGAGCTCCCTGGACTTACTTTTTTTGCCTCCAGGAAATCATCTGAGATTCCTGCCACAGTCAGACATATTTCAGAAGAAGGCATTTGATACAATTGGTGCAGACGAAAACCACCCCACGCTCCAGGAAGCTGTGGAACCTGGTGCTTGAGACAATCTGCTATTCATCTAGAATTTTCTCAACTATTTCTCCAGGGAACCTAGAGGAGAGGAGCGGCTGTTCCTATGCCCGAGCCGGAGCCCTTGCACCTGGGCATCCCTCACCTGGCAAGGCCAGCAGGTGCTCTGGAGCCCGCACACCAAGGGATTTTCCACCCTGGTGGCTGAGCCAGCTCCTCTGTGAGCCGGCCTGTGCTGCCCTCTGCTGGCCGGCAGGGCTGAACTGCTACCCCAAGAGAGACGAGCTGCAATTAAAGCAGGTCACCTGGTTTGGAGACTAAGCCCACTAAGAATCAGACCGTTAATAGGGTTTTCATCATTCTACAAACAAGTCTTCCAACGGGCCCCCAGTTTTGCCTTGTTGGGACCCTCTGTCTTGTTTTCAGAAATCCTACAAGACCTTCCCACTCTGTTCCAGGGAAAGCTGGAGATGGTAGCCTGCTAAGTCCTCCAGAAAGCCTTGGGTTCAACTCACCAGCTGGTGAGTCCCAGGAAGTGACAGCTTTGAACTTCAGTTTTCTCACTGTTACAACAGAAATGATTATGTTCACCTCGCAGGGTTTTGAGGGTACTCTGTCATTAATGTTCAAAAAATATCTGCAGGCACTTGGAAATGGCAGCTGTAAGAGGCGACGGAAGGTCCACTAGATTTCAATATATGAAATTCTCAAAGAGCACACAGGAAAGACTAACTGAAAGACTCACAGAGAGATCCACTTGGTTACACTGAGCCTGATTTAAAAACACCTGACGTAGCGCCACGTATATGCCAATGCTTTCACGGATGAAAGTGGGTCAAAGAAGAATGGAGAGGTAGCAAAGGCCTGAGTGCAGAGACGATTCAGGGGCACAGACCCACCTGTCTGACGCAGGGAGGCGAGAGTGGAGAACCAGGGTGGCGATGCAGGCCAAGCACCAGTAACGATTGCCCAAAGAGGTCGCGGTAGATGAGGAGTCACCAGCGCCCTCTAGGCCTCATGTTCTCACAGACAGCACAGGCTCTGGGGCCCAGTCTCTAAACCAGCAAGTCTCAAATGCTGGACAGTGCCTTTGAGCTGGACAGAGAGCACAGCTGGGGCACAGACTGTGCAGGCAAACTGCTGCCCCGGAAGAAATCACACACTATCTCCTCCACCTCCCAGAACCATGGAGCAGTCACGTGCTGTCTCCTCCCACCTCTCAGAACAATTAGGTTCATTTTTCTTTTTATGGCATGGACCCTTGGCCTCCTTCTTGTATGGCATTCACTTAGAAATTGGTGTCTCCCCCAAACACATTATATATGTATTACTACATTTCTATGTTGGGTTTTCATTCTTCTACCTACAAATACATAAATATCCACTAAAGTTCTGAATATTGGTGAAAGCTTAAGCACACCACATGAGCATGGGAGGTGTAGAGACTAGGCTGTGCCTGCCCTAGTGGCTCCATGATGGGTAGGAAAGCAGTCCTCAGGCTGTGCCTGTCCTAGTGACTCCATGGTGTGTAGAACAGCAGTCCTCAGGCTGTGCCTGCCCTAGTGACTCCATGGTGTACAGAGCAGCAGTCCTCAGGCTGTGCCAGCCCTAGTGACTCCATGGTGTGTAGGACAGCAGTCCTCAGGCTGTGCCTGCCGTATTGACTCCATGGTGTGTAGAACAGCAGTCCTCAGGCTGTGCCAGCCCTAGTGACTCCATGGTGTGTGGAACAGCAGTCCTCATGCTGTGCCTGCCCTAGTGACTCCATGGTGTGTAGAACAGCAGTCCTCAGGCTGTGCCTGCCCTGGTGACTCCATGGTGTGTAGAACAGCAGTCCTCAGGCTGTGCCTGCCCTAGTGACTCCATGGTGTGTAGAACAGCAGTCCTCAGGCTGTGCCTCCCCTAGTGACTCCATGGTGTGTAGAACAGCAGTCCTCAGGCTGTGCCTGCCCTAGTGACTCCACGGTGTGTAGGACAGCAGTCCTCAGGCTGTGCCTGCCCTAGTGACTCCATGGTGTGTGGAACAGCAGTCCTCAGGCTGTGCCCGCCCTAGTGACTCCATGGTGTGTAGAACAGCAGTCCTCAGGCTGTGCCTGCCCTAGTGACTCCATGGTGTGTAGAATAGCAGTCCTCAGGCTGTGCCTGCCCTAGTGACTCCATGGTGTGTAGAACAGCAGTCCTCAGGCTGTGCCTGCCCTAGTGACTCCATGGTGTAGAACAGCAGTCCTCAGGCTGTGCCTGCCCTGAGTGACTCCATGGTGTGTAGAACAGCAGTCCTCAGGCTGTGCCTGCCCTAGTGACTCCATGGTGTAGAACAGCAGTCCTCAGGCTGTGCCTGCCCTAGTGACTCCATGGTGTGTAGAACAGCAGTCCTCAGGCTGTGCCTGCCCTAGTGACTCCATGGTGTAGAACAGCAGTCCTCAGGCTGTGCCTGCCCTAGTGACTCCATGGTGTGTAGGACAGCAGTCCTCAGGCTGTGCCTGCTCTAGTGACTCCATGATGTGCAGAACAGCAGTCCTCAGGCTGTGCCTTCCCTGAGTGACTCCATGGTGTGCAGGACAGCAGTCCTCAGGCTGTGCCTGCCCTAGTGACTCCATGGTGTGTAGAACAGCAGTCCTCAGGCTGTGCCTGCCCTAGTGACTCCATGGTGTGCAGGACAGCAGTCCTCAGGCTGTGCCTGCCCTGAGTGACTCCATGGTGTGCAGAACAGCAGTCCTTAGGCTGTGCCTGCCCTAGTGACTCCATGGTGTGTAGAACAGCAGTCCTCAGGCTGTGTCTTCCCTGAGTGACTCCATGGTGTACAGGACAGCAGTCCTCAGGCTGTGCCTGCCCTGAGTGACTCCATGGTGTGCAGAACAGCAGTCCTCAGGCTGTGCCTGCCCTAGTGACTCCATGGTGTGTAGAACAGCAGTCCTTAGGCTGTGCCTGCCCTAGTGACTCCATGGTGTGCAGGACAGCAGTCCTCAGGCTGTGCCTGCCCTGAGTGACTCCATGGTGTGCAGAACAGCAGTCCTTAGGCTGTGCCTGCCCTAGTGACTCCATGGTGTGTAGGACAGCAGTCCTCAGGCTGCACCTGCCCTAGTGACTCCATGGTGTGTAGAACAGCAGTTCTCAGGCTGTGCCTGCCCTAGTGACTCCATGGTGTGCAGGACAGCAGTCCTCAGGCTGCGTCTGCCCTGAGTGACTCCATGGTGTGCAGAACAGCAGTCCTCAGGCTGTGCCTGCCCTAGTGACTCCATGGTGTGTAGAACAGCAGTCCTCAGGCTGTGCCTGCCCTAGTAACTCCATGGTGTGTAGAACAGCAGTCCTCAGGCTGTGCCTGCCCTGGTGACTCCATGGTGTGCAGGACAGCAGTCCTCAGGCTGTGCCTGCCCTGGTGACTCCATGGTGTGTAGGACAGCAGTCCTCAGGCTGCACCTGCCCTGGTGACTCCATGGTGTGCAGAACAGCAGTCCTTAGGCTGTGCCTGCCCTAGTGACTCCATGGTGTGTAGAACAGCAGTCCTCAGGCTGCACCTGCCCTAGTGACTCCATGGTGTGTAGAACAGCAGTTCTCAGGCTGTGCCTGCCCTAATGACTCCATGGTGTGTAGGACAGCAGTCCTCAGGCTGTGCCTGCCCTAGTGACTCCATGGTGTGTGGAACAGCAGTTCTCAGGCTGCACCTGCCCTAGTGACTCCATGGTGTGTAGAACAGCAGTTCTCAGGCTGTGCCTGCCCTGGTGACTCCATGGTGTGTGTGAACAGCAGTCCTCAGGCTGTGCCTGCCCTAGTGACTCCATGGTGTGTAGAATAGCAGTCCTCAGGCTGTGCCTGCCCTGGTGACTCCATGGTGTGTAGAACAGCAGTCCTCAGGCTGTGCCTGCCCTAGTGACTCCATGGTGTGCAGGACAGCAGTCCTCAGGCTGTGCCTGCCCTGGTGACTCCATGGTGTGTAGAACAGCAGTCCTCAGGCTGTGCCTGCCCTAGTGACTCCATGGTGTGTAGGACAGCAGTCCTCAGGCTGTGCCTGCCCTAGTGACTCCATGGTGTAGAACAGCAGTCCTCATGCTGTGCCTGCCCTAGTGACTCCATGGTGTGCAGGACAGCAGTCCTCATGCTGTGCCTGCCCTAGTGACTCCATGGTGTGTAGAACAGCAGTCCTCAGGCTGCACCTGCCCTAGTGACTCCATCGTGTGTAGAACAGCAGTCCTCAGGCTGTGCCTGCCCTGGTGACTCCATGGTGTGTGGAACAGCAGTCCTCAGGCTGTGCCTGCCCTAGTGACTCCATGGTGTGTAGAACAGCAGTCCTCAGGCTGTGCCTGCCCTGAGTGACTCCATGGTGTGTAGAACAGCAGTCCTCAGGCTGCACCTGCCCTAGTGACTCCATCGTGTGCGAGTAGCAGTTTTCAGCTCTGCCTATCCCTAAGTTAGTCCCTTTTGTAAAAGAGTAATTTGCCATGATCTGTTCCATTTTGAGTCCAAGTGCCAAGGTGTGATCCATCTGCCCCTTTTTGTACAAGTAAATAAGCATCATGAGGCACAAACTGATAGCTACCTTACATTTGCCAACTTATGGAACTAAATCAGGAGCACTTGGACATGTGGACATCTCACGTCATATCAGAACCAGACTTGGAACTTACCAACCTCGCCAGATGAGAAGCCCTTGACCTTGACACCTGCTCTCTCATCACAGGCCTTGCCCAGGAACATCGCCACTGAGAAGAAACTGTGATTCCTGTCCTGTTGGTCTTCAGCCAAGTGCAGTTTCCCTCCTATGATGACCACACAGCCACTCCAGCTGACACTCTGAACAGTCTGCTTTGACAATCTGAGGACCTGGTGGTTAGAATCCTCCTGTGATCACCTGCAGTGACTCCTGGACTGCACTCTGGCCTCTGCTGTGCTCTGGGCCAGCCTCCTGCAGCTCCTCTCACCCTCTTGGTCTTCCTGTGACCTATTTCTGTAGCATTGTGTGAAGCACCTGCGAGCTGAGTGTTCAGATATTAGAAATTAAGATTGGAGTAAAGAACTTGTGAGTGTCGGCTTATGACAGCAGGTGAGCCACTAGTGTTCTGTGAACTGCCCGGAGGAAAGCAGAGCCACCTGTGAATTTACTGCTATTCAATGAACCTGACATTGGGTGAGGGCCCAAACGTGTTTCACTCATGTTGGTGACATGGCGCGTCCTGACAAAGGGCCTTGGAAACGAACCTGTCATTGCCATCATGGCTCTTCCAAGCAGGCATGCAGTGGCAGGCAGGCCTCACGCACCCCCAGACAGGGGCTTCAGGGGAGCCTGGGTTCAGGAGCACCTGTCTACCAGGCACCAATGTGGAGGCCCCGGTTTAGTCCCTCCAGCGAAACACAGAAGCCCAGACAGAGCTCTGCCTGTCTCCAAGCAGCACATCTGACATGCACAGGGCCAAGTGACAGTCCCTTGTCATAGCAGAAGCAGGAAGCACAACTCCAACAGGGAAGACAGTCAACACACCACAGAAGGAGCCTGGGCAGGGCAAACACAGGGCGTTTGAAGCACCCATAAATATGCTTCTACGGAGAATCAGAAATTCTTTTGATACAAATTAAAAAAAAAAAAAAGAACATCTTGGCCAAAAAGTTGTTTTTAAAAGACCAAGTACAAACTGTAGCATTGAAAAAATGACAGGAATGGAAACTTGCTGGACCCCTCAATGGTGGAGATGGGAGAGAAGAGAACCAGCAAACTGGGAGACAAAAGCCTGTACTCGTGTGCTCAGCAGAGAGAAACAGCTGGAAGAGAATGAACAGAGCCGGACACAGCTTTCCACACCTGTCATCCAGCAACTCAGGGCTGAGCAGGAGGGTCACAAGATCAGGGCCAGTCTCAGCGACTTTACAAAGGCGCTGTCTCAAAACAAAACAAAAATAAAATGAGTGGGGATATGACCCAGTGGTAGGTGACCCTGGACTCAGTCCTCAGGACTGCAAAACAAACCAGCAAAACTGAACAGCTTCAGGGTTAGGCCACAGGAAAGCAAAGGATCTAAAGTTCATACCACTCAAGTCCCACAAGGAGAGGGCGAAGCAAACTGCAGCTGGAACTCAGCAAGTTTGGCAAAGGTCATAAAAACACAGACTCAAGAAACCAAGAGAACAGCATTAGGATAAAGCAAGAAACCAAACCCACAACCCACAACACCAAGCCCACAACAACACACACCATAAAACTTCAGGAACAGCCATGGGCTGACGGCTGGGGAGGTGATGCCAGCTCGGATGACACCGGAGCCTCAGCAGAGACCAGGGCCAGGAGGAAACTCTACCAGACAGAAGAACCGTCAGCACAAGCCCAAAGCCTGGCAAAGCCAGCCCAGGAATGAGGGTGAGGAGGTGCCACTCAGCAAGGGCACCCAGGGCTGTCTCACCACCCAGGCTTGCTGACGCCAACAGAAGGAGAATGAAGAAGGGGCCTCGGCAACAGGGTGGCAGGAACCAGGGGACGGTGACCAACTGCCCTTTACCAGAGTCTCTTCAGTCACGCTTTGTAGTGAAAGCAGCAGTTGCGACTATCAGATAGGGTGTGCGACCCATGTGAGCACTTGGACGATAGCATGTAAAGTGCACTGGTAAAAGGCATGAGGGACAGCCAGAGTCCCGCCAGCCTTGCAGTGGTGAGACGGGCGCTCAGCGGCCCACAGAGACACACACCCACCCAACACGGGAGCAGCCACTAGCAAGCCACAGCAGCAGTGTGCTGGAAAGATGTTATGATAAACAAGGTGGGTTTCTAAAAATGATCAGATGGCCCGAGGCAAGAAAGAGAGACACTGACACAGATAAGGAAAATGGATGGAGAATAGATCAGCAGTCACCTCAGGTGTAAGTGACCTAAATACACCATCCAAAAGACAGAGGTCGGCAGAGGAGGGAGAGGCACAGCCCCACTGCACGCTGTCTGTAGGAAACTCACTCCACACGTAACGGCCGGGGAGATGGAGAGAGTAGGACAGAAAAAGAGATGAAGGAGGGATGTGTACCTGATGCTGAGTCCATGAGAAGATGTGATCCTGAACACAGGCATCGCAGAAAACAGCGTCAGAACCTTGAAGCCAAAACCCATGGAGCTGGAAAGGAGAGAGCCAGATCCGAGTGGCAGTTGGAGAGCTCGGCACTGCTCCCTGGCAGGGGCAGACCTAGTGGACAGGAAACCAGCAAGAGGCCGAGGAACCATCGACACGGGTCCCAACAGTGTCGCCTGGCCGTGCCTCACAACAGAGGGTGGTCCTTCCTTGCCAAGCACAGTCTGACCACATGCCACAGGAACCAGCAGGATCACAACCCAGTGAATTCAGTGGAGCCCCATCAAACCAGAAGACAACTCTCCAACAACCAAACAACCCAAGGGCAGGCGAAATTGCCAAGGGAAATCCAAAACACACCAACGGCCTTCCAGTGAAAGTGCAGCGAGGGACCTGCAGGGCGCAGCTTCAGCAGCGAGGACCGAGGCTCGCAGCCTGGGTTCTCAGCCCTCAAGAAGTCACGGGTGCGGGTTGGTCCCAGTGAAGGAGCTGGAACCCAAGGCAGAAAGGGAGAGGAAATCCTGAGACCCAGGCAGACAGCAGCTTAACCCAGAACAGAAAGCCATCGGGCGGGAAAGCTTTGTGTGTTTTCAGGGCCAGGACAGGGCCAGGGCCAGGCATTACACACAAAACACAAACAAGACACAGACCCCGGCAGGCAGAGTAAAGGCCAGGGCAGACCACTCACACTCAGGCGCACAACTGCATGGAGCTGGCTGGAGCTGCATGGAGCTCATCTTTCAGGCCAGGCGATAAAGAGAAATGTGGTGTGACTTACACCCAGGAGGATGGCCAGGCTGACGAGATGGACAGCACGCGGTGCTGCCAAGCAGGCGAAGCAGCTGGAGCCCTGTCTTACTGGGATTGTGAAAGGGTGCAGGAACCTCAAAAATGGGTCAGTTTCTCATAAAGCAAAACACCGTACCCCCTCCCACCCCCGCCGTCCCCACCGCCTCATGACCCTGCTCCTTGCTCCTGGAGAAGTGAGAACACAGACTGACAACGTGTACAGTGGCTTTCCTCACGGGAAAAGCCATCCAAGTCCCCACCAGCAGGACGGCAGGTAAGCAGACTGTGGTGTGGTCGATTCATGGCACTCTCCTCGGCCATCAGGAAGACAGAACGCCAACATAGAACAATGTGGATGGGGCCTGGGGTTGTGGCTCGGTGGTAGAGTGCTGGCCTCGCGCACGTGAGGCCTTGGGTTTGAGCCTCAGCTCCAACCAAAAGTAAATAAATAAATAATATGATAAAGGGACTGTGTCCATCTACAACTAAAAATTTTTAAAATATGGATGAGTCTCAAACTCTTTCCCCAGAGCCGAGCAGCAGACTCGGCGGAGGGAGCTGCTCTCATTGCAGTTGAACATGGCACAGAGTTCATCAGTGACCATGGAAATTGGAGCTGTGCATGTCTACGGGGGCTGGTTTGATGACAGCAAGCAGGGGGGCTTTGTGGGGACCAAGGCCCACCTCTGACTCAGGACACACCGTGGTCCACAGATGGAAGAGGAAGCTTCCCCAGCTCACAGCACGGGGCACGAGTCTTACCTCTACTCCAGGGCCGATGTCTGACATCGCGTTAGACACATCCTGAAGGGAGCCCTGATGTAGAGTACGCCACGCTCCCTGACACCCTCTTCAAGGGGGATCAAGCAAGACGTTCTCCATCGTCACTGCTGTTGAACGGGTGGCCCTGGAGGCCCTAGACAGTGCCAGAGAAAGAAAACAAGTTGATGTGGAGAATGAGAAGGAAAGAAGCCGAGCTGCCCCCGTTTCCAGCTGTCGGTGCTCACGGGGGTCTTGCCTGGACCAGCGCCAATGGCTCCATCTACTGATGGACGGCGACCTTGGTCCTCTGCTCCTGCTTGAAGGACATATCCCTGGAGGATACACTTGCAATAAATAGCTGAAAGGTGCCCTTTGATCCACTCTTATCATTCAGCATCCTGCTGACCCTTAGCAGTTACATGCACATATATTTGGCAACAAGATATTTCAAAGGAAGGAAAAATTGTCTTTTTTTAAAGTTAGGGAGCGGCAGCTTGCTCAGGGCATGTCCTTGCTGTCCACCTCAAGTTCCTTTTAGCATCTGGTTGAGATGAAGAGAAAATGGTCCTCTGATATGAAATCAATATCTGAGCAGGGTGGAACGAGGTTCATATCAGGTTTCCCCAACGCGAACGTCAAGTGTGCGGTGATGCTCAAAAACGAGGCTGCCGCCCTGCCAACAATAGACTCAAAAGTGCAATTTTGGCAAAATAAATAAAATGATGGTTAAAAAATGACTTTCTTTTTCAATGATCTCATAGGACACAACATTGAAAAACAAGGACAAATGTATTGCAAGGCTTGTAGAATTGGGGGAGGCAGCTGAAAAGAAAAGATATTTAAACAATGTGGAAGGAGGAGAAGAGATGGAGAGGAATCCTTGTGTGCCTACTAAGCACCAGCACTTCACAGGCACCCCCTTCCGAGCACTCCTAGGGAGAAGAGCTGGCCACACTGACCAGCTGCAGAGCCACTTGGAGGTGGCCAGGCCCCTGGGAATCTTCAATTTTTTAAAGCACCGTCTGGATCCCTGGGAGCTGGGCCCAGGAGAGTCATTCTGGAAAACTCCTCAAGGCGTCTCAGTGTGCACCCGATTTCGCCTCTTGGGATGGCACACAGTCTACCCTCTCTCCACCTTGTCCCCTACCGGGGACCAAGCATCCCGTTCCTGCCCCTTCTTTGTGGCTTGCTCTCCACAGCCTGTGTTTCCTGTCTCTGTCCTGACTTGTGTTTCATTGAAGAGGTACCTGATGCTTCTCAGCATGCACCTGCTGGGCAGTGTCCCCAGAGGTCAGCCCTGGGTCCTAACACTGACCCTCGTCTCCAGCCCTTCCTCCACCGGAGGGCCACCACCTCCCCACAGGGACTCGAAGCAAATCTCCAGGGTCTCACCCCTAAAATGGCACCAGATCACAGATTTGAAAATCGATAGCTAGAGACTTTTTAAAAACCAGATGCTGGCTCTTTTCTGTGACCCCCACCCAGAGCAGCGTCCTGTCCACTCCAGGGGCAGGGTGAGTGAGTGCCACAGTGAGTGCCACTTCTGCAAGGGCAGGGATGCTGAGGGGCCAAGTCTCCGCCAGGCGGATGGACAGACTCGCTGCCCACGGTGCCATGGGACCCTGTCCCGGCCCCTTCTCTTCTCTTGCTCTCAAGCAGCTGCCCTGCTGGCCTTGCCGAGCTCACCAGGAGTGCCTGGTGCCCGGGTGGAAAGCCTGCCTCCACCTCACGCACCCCAGCCCTGGACTGTGTGCAGCCACTTGATAGCTCTTGGTGTGGGGATCCATGCGTCCTGGTTCTGTGGACCCAGTGACCAATGGTTCCTTCTTCTGCTGACCATTCCCAAGTACTAGGGTTTCTCAGATTTTCACCCCAGGCCATCACTTAACTTTTTGTGTTCCTGTATCCCCCAACCACGGCGTTACGAGGACCCTGGGGTGGCCATCCGCTGACAGTGGGCAGCCTCCAGGGCTGGGGGCCCTCTGGAGAAAGCCTGGGGGCCTGCAGTAGCTCAAGGCTGCCCAGGCTCCTCCGCTGAGGCAGGCTGGGTGTGCCCTCCCTGCAAGCCTCGTCTCTCTTGGTGCAATTGACCCATTCGACTGTGAGCTCCTGGAGGGCAGAGGCCATGTTTTATTAACACCAACATCTCAGTATCGGTCTATTGCTGTTCAATCAGGGTTTGCTGTGAATAAATTAATGAAGTCTTATCAAATGTAATTCAAAATGCACTTGGGGGAATTCGAAATACAGTTGTCTAAAAGGCCTCATAGAAGCATTCTTAAGCACTTTGCAAGGCTAAGAAGGGATACTTTTACCCCAGATTTTGGCCTTGTAAAGAAACATAAGTGATGTGGGATATCTGCTTGGCATGAAACCAAAAGCTTGCAAATGGCTATTTCTTCACATTGAAAAGGACATCTGCTGTGTAGAGGCACACCGTTTCCATGGGGATGGAGGTGGCCTCTCCTGCCAGGCCCCACAGGTCATCTCTCAGCACCCAGGGTCCAGCCAGCTTGGGGCTCTGCTCTTTGGATGAGGACATGAGCAGCACACCATGGGGCTCGGCTGCTCTCTCTGCTGATCTCGGAGGGTCAAAATCCCAGCTCTCCTTGATGGTGCTTTGTCTGTCAATCACCAATTGATTGACTTAATCCTTTTACCACTTCCTGTTGCTAATTGCAGGGCAAGGAGCTGCGTGGGTCTGCTTACTGTGGACAGGGCGTGCTTTCTTTCTTTGAAAAGCCATAAATCACCTCCTCAAACCTGAGTGAGGGTCCTGGAGACTGGGATCCCAGCCTCCAGCCACTCTGCCCCGTCTTATGACTCCACAGGCCGCAGTCCTGCCCGCGGAGCTGCCATTCGCGATAGCTCTGTCTTTCTGGTCTCCTTTTTTTTCAGCAGAGACTGCTTCTAGGTCTTCTCCCCATTTCCTCTGGGGCTATAGGGCTGCTGTCTGGAGTGGACCCTGACATGCCAGAAGCCACCAACCATGGTTCCTGCTGGAGTGTGCTGAGGTGTGACATTTTACCTTTACTGTCCCTCTGAATGACCTAAAGCATCTTGCTTTACTCATAAAGTCTGTAAGAGACCAAATGCTGAGCACTTTGCCATCTGAATTGCCTCCTCAACTCGTGCAAACAGACTACACGGGAGTCTTGGCAAAGCCCAGCCACCTTGCCAGCGTCTTCCAAGATGCCTTCAGAGTGGACCTTCCTCCTCAAGGTCCAGGATGAGGGGGACCCTGACGTCCATGCTCTCCCATCACTTCAGGCAGGACTTCTTGTACTCACAGGCCGGAATCAAGTCCACCTCCAGAGTCCCTCAGGGAAGGTGACTCCACATCCTTCCCCAGCAGTCAAGTCCCCTGGACCGTCTCCTCTGAGTGACCGCAGTCCCTCAACTTCCTGAAGAATCACTTCTGCCAGGAATGTCTCCCGGCTGTGGTCCGACCCCGCCTGCTCATTCCTTTACTCTTTGCTAAGCTGAGTAGGGAGCCACACCCTCCTGCCATCTCTGGGAGGTGGCTTTATCCAGTCCAGAGGCTGAGTCCACTCCTGTTGGCGGGATCCCACTGTCTGTCTTGCTGGAAGTCATGCCCACTGCAGACAGGGCCAGCTGTGTGAACACAGCCCTGCTGCAGGCGAAAGTGGAAGAGAGAGTCCTGGAGCACTGTGACCTTGCTGCATGACCTCTATGGCAGGGTGAGGAAGAGCAAGGTCACCTGCTAAGATGTGCATCAGCCAGAGCTCCTGCCCCAGGTCCTCACTGTGAGGAGCTTGGTTTGGTTAGAGCCCTGGGAAGATTCCTCCTATCTTGGGGCTTGCCCTGAGGACCCTCCTATGTGCAAAACAGGCAAGTCCTCCAGCCCCCACCCCCACCCTGCCGCTCTGGAGACTGGAATCCAGCCTCTGCTAGAGGACAAATGGTACACCTCTTGGACGGAGCCCTTGATAACCTCTCTCACCTTTGGTCCTTGGAGGGCATGGAATGAAAGAGCAAGCTCCTGCCATCAGACACTTGGTGGTGTGATTTCCACACCCACTGCCTGAGTTACTCTGAACTTGCACACCATCAACCAAAAAGCTCGATGTCACAGGGCCGTGACTGTGGTCTCTGTTGCCATCATTCAAAGGTTCCTTTCAATGCTGTTTGGCACCATGGGCTTGGTCCGCTGGGCTGAGCACCAGGATTGTCTTTCTGATGCACCTTCAATGTCAGCCCTGATTTTTCAAAATCTTCAGGGCTGGTGGTTATTGAGCTGCCTTATAAAGTAACTTAGATTCATTGAATTTTATAAAAATAATAAATATAACATTCTGCCATGTCCATATTTTTCTAAAAGTCGTTCTAAGAACTCTATTGGCGTAAGTGATGCTGTATTCTTTAGTGCTAAAAAGTCAAGAATCCCGGTTCTTACTGGGGAGAATGCACGTACAGTCCTAACTGGGCGTCTCACCCGCTGCGCTGATTGCTTTGCCTGTCTTCTCTATTTCACCTCACAGAAATCCCGTGAGGTGAATACTGTTTTTGTCCCCACTGTAAAGATGCGGGCCTCTGGCCCATAAAGGTTAAACGCATGCCCAGGTTCAGATGGCCAGAAGAGCCAATGCTGGGCAGCTGGCCTAGTCCCTGGTGGTAATTAGATGTGGTGGGTCCTTCATGGAGCGAGGCCCATTCCTAATAAAGTTCTCCAGATTCTTAGCTTCGGTACGGGCGATGGAAGAGGCAGAGAGAGGAGGAGTACTGTATCCTCCAGGGCCCAAGAGTTCCGCGTGTGCTTCTTGTCCACCTTGCCCGGGACAGACAGCCCGGCCTCCATGGAGCAAGTGGGTCTGCTGCTCCTCCAGGTGGTGCCTCCTGATCCCAGACGGGGCTGTCCTAGGAGGGAGTGTCTCTGACTAGTCATGGGCTCAAAGCTCGTTTTTGCGGCTGAAAGACATTTTCCTGGAAAGACCAGACTGTCTCCATTGAGCTACCACCTCTGATGGGTGCCACGGAGCCCATGTGGTACGATGGAGTAGGAGCCCTCTAAATGCTGAGGGACAAGAAAGGGAGCCACCGGCCAACGGGCTGGAGGAGCACTGTCGGAAAGAGCTCCCGGAATTCCAGGAGGGAGTTAGATGGTCTGTTGCTGACAGACGGGGCCAGTAACAGTGTGCAAAGCTGCCCCTTGTTTTTTCAGTTAGACCCAAGGCGGCCATTCTTTTTGTTTCTCTTTTCATTTTTCAACACTGTGTTTGGATGATACATCACCAAGTTGATTAGCTCATCTAAATAACAAATCCATAGTTAAAATGAGTTTGTTGAAAATAAAAGAAACACTCTCGTGATGACGAAGAGACAGTGCATTGTGTGTCACAGAAGTATTGGGACAGCGGAGCTCAAACGCAGGCCCGCAGCACCTCAGAGAAGCCAGAACCGCCCGCTCTCTGAAGAAGGACGCTAATCTGGAGTTTACCTAGTGACCTGTGGTAAACACAGGCTGTTCCCACTTTATTTTCCACGTATGCGCATTAGGGTAACGCAGTCGAATGCACTTTGCTGATAGTCATGTTACTGGTCCTTTAAGAGGGATCTTGTTTGGTCAACAGTGTCTTAACATGTGCCGACAGGTGAATGTTTGGGATGTTGGTTCCACTCTGTCTTTGGGGTGACACACTTCACATTTTGATTGATGAGTGCACCACGTGATACACCTTTTATTTCAGAAGGTGACTGCCACTGATGAGTGACAGACGCAGCGGTCCTTCCAGGTCTGCTCGAGGGCAACATGTGGACAGCAAGGGCACCCTATGGAGGCCGCAAGCGCCTGGCGTGCTGTGGGGGGCGCCTGTGGGGTCTCCTGGGACCTGCGTCAGCAGGGAAAGGCAGGTGGCTTCCTCTCCCGGGAGCCTCACTGCAGACGTCAGGGGAGCACCGCCTGCCCAGGAGTGAGCAACAGCAGTGTCTCATCTACAGCCTCCGTGTTTCCCTAAAACACTTTTTTATTCTATTTTCAGGCTGAAAAGTCAAATTTTTCCTCTATTAATCTTTTTGTGAAGGACCGCTCTGTGCCTGAGAGTTAATTGCCTTCTAGTCGTTTCCTGGCTTTATTATCTCTCTCTCAAGCTTGGCAATCAAAGGACATATAGATTTCCGGGTGCAGAAATTGGTGTGATGATGTTTTCTGCTGTTCGCGACGTCCTTCCTGCTGAAGCTCAGCAATATTCTGCTGGCGTTCTGTTGACCGCAGCAGGACACTGGGTTCCAGTTCCATCTTCCTGAGTTGGAACGCTTCTCTCCGGGGCTGCTCTCAACCTCAAGCTCAACCTCTGTGCACCAGCCCCACGGCCCCTCTGCCTGCCTCCTGTGCCTGCGTCCTTCCCTGAATATTCCAGAAATCCTGGGTTCACTTTGACGGCTCCTCCCCTGAGTGCTGTTGGCCAGGTTACCCACCCTTCCTCCCAATTCCCTCCAAACCGCCCTTTCCTGTACTGGTCTGTCTATTGGCTCCTACAATGCACCAGACCCTGTGCCGGAGCTAGGACTCCAAAGAGAACCCAGGCTTGGTCCTGTCCTCCAGTCACCCACAAGCTAAGCCCAGCAGCACAGCAACAGCTCCTGAGGACTGGATGTGGTCTACCTTGAGCGCCCTGGCTGCCCCACCTTGCTAAGAAGGTCCCTCATTTGGCCTGTTCAAAGTATCCTTCCCAGAACAGTTGATGCCTATTTGGGTTTTAACTGACCAGTATCAGGGACCTTCAGGGGAGAGAAGGTGAAGAGCTCAGATAGAGAGTCAGAAACCCCTGCACACTTACCTCACCTGCAAACCCAGACAATAATGGCTCTCACCTGGTGCATCTGGAGCGAGTCTAATGGAAGAGCATGTGTCAGTGTCTCAATCTGGACCTAAGAGGGCACCCCATACCCCTAGCCACTGCTGTTGTCTGGGGCTGCACTCTCTTACTGGGGACATAAGACCAAGAACATGCAGAGTTTCACAGGGACACAGAATACCAAGGAGCCTTTGATGTTCCCCTGGCAAAGGAAATACGAGGGCACATGGCCCGAAGCTTCTCCTCGCACGCCTCCCCCGCCCGTCTATTCCCCTGCCTGTCCATTCCTCACCTGTCCACGGCACTGAGCCGCCTGGCCACCTTGGCCGTGCGAGTGCCTGCTGGGTCCTGCCGACTCTGCCTGCAGACTTCACATGCACCCTTCTGTCCCTCACGTCACCTGCGAGTGCACACGATATTTCCCACTTGTGGATGAAGAGGTCGGACTTGACAAGGAGTCTGACAAGCCGGCAACCCCTGTGCATGGCTGGGTTGAGATTGGAACCAGGCCCACCCGGCGGAGACCTCAGGCTGCTCCATCAGCACAGCGAGAACATGGCCTGGAAGTCACTCTCCATCTTCCTGCTGCTACAGGAGAGCTTGGGTGGATGGCACCCCGGGTCCTTCCTGCCATGGTCCATGCCACGTTAACAAATCTAGTGGTGACCAGGGAGTGACAGGACTGCAGCTCACTCAGACAACACAGAACAAGACGCAAGCCTCTGCAGGTAGGAGCACTCGCAGGCACCCAGACCCCCAGCAGCACCAGGGACGTCCCAGGGCACATGCCCCCATGCAGAACCTGTTTACAGCCACACTGGCCACACCAGCCACCAGCCCTGCCGATGGTGTTGGGGGTTGGGGGGGCATCTCGGCAGGAAGCCCCTGCTGCAGGAATGCTTTGTTAGCCGTAGGAAGCCAGTGCCTCTGGCTTTGAGACCTGTCCTGAGGGGAGCTGAACTTCAAAGCTGAGCTACTGCTGTTGATTTGTGAAATCAAGATCACTTTGTGAAGAAAAGATATTCCAGCAAGGGGTCACCCTGGCTCTAAAGAAGATAGATTTTATATTAGATTACATCTTGAAATAATTTCGAAACCAACTATTAATGAGACAACTGCTTCCATCTTATGGATTTCTGGGTGTTACTGTAAACACTTGTGGTTAAAGAACTGTTACCGCCAGCCCTCATTGGAGGAGACGTTCGCTAATATCCAACGGAGCGTTTATCACGAGGAATTCACGTGGAGCTCTTGTCCCACTTCCCAGAGCTGAGAGAGGGTCTAGGAGTGTTTTCACCAAACAATGCCACTGGGAGACAGCAGAACGGCGGGTAATCACAAAGGGACAGTAGGAGGGCACGCGGCCAGGGCCATCTTCCTTGTGCCGAGGCGCCTTGGTACGGGAAGTGGCGAGTTCCAGGGACTTGCCTGCCTGAGGAAGCAGCCTACTCAGTGGATGCCCAACTGCTGGGGGGAAAATGGAGCCGGAGACCAAACAGGCCGCAAAACAATAGGGGGGAAGAAAGGTGCTTGTGCCCGGCTCCCAACTGCTGGTGCCCTGCTCGGGGACCAGCTGTCATTTCTGATGGATCAGATAAGCCTGGCCTCGGAACACACCCTCTGGACAGAAGCCAACCTGCACTTTGCTTGTTTGGGAAGAGAATGGGTCGCAGCAAGTGTCCGCAGGCTCTGCATGGCCTCTCAGGGCTCGGCTGCCAGCGTGCAGCTTTGTGCATGTCCTGCCATGGTGAGCGAGCTCTGCCAGCGTCTGCCACATGACCAAGCAGTTTAGAGACCATACTCTGGAGGTGACCTCTGTCCAGGTGTGGGAGGGCAGCAGGAGAAGGCTGGGCTCCCAGTTGCCTTGGGACTTCTTCTCGTGGCTGCACCCTAGAGGTGGAAGGAGGAGCAGAGGTGCTAATGGGTGCACAAGGAAGATGGCCCTGGCCCCTGGCTGCAGGGCAGCGAGGTGGCGGTGTCTCAGGGCATCCATCCCTTTTGGCCTCAGGCCTCCTCTGGGCCTGGAGTTAGCCCTGGCCCTGCACTGCCCACCTCTGCCAGCCAAATACCTGTCAAACATCTAGTCTGCAAAAAACCCCAAAACGCTAGCATTTAGAAGCACTGTAATGTGATGTGATGCTTTTGCCACCCCTGTCTCATCGAAAGGTCATTTTCAATTCCGAGCATTGGAGATGCTGGGAAAGGTCGGCCTTCAAGAAGCATGGCTGGCACCTCTCCTGAGCACGGTCAGGAGATCTGCGATGCACCCTTTCCCTCACTTTGCTGTGGTCCACTCTGAACAGCAGGACACATCCAGGAAGCACAAAGGAACTGGGCTCTGTCCCTCGTTACGGCTGCTCCTTCCTGTGCTGTGACAAGCACACTGTTTATATTTCCACACTCCTCCCACCATCTGGGAGTGGTGATGAGGTCAGTGAGCCCTGGGAGTGAGCTCTCCACACCCAACACACCCGGCATGGCCGTGAGCCCTGGTGGAATGCGTTAAGGTCAGCAAAGAGTAAGGGGAAAGAGCCGGATGCTGGAGAGGATGGTATGGGTCACAACGGGGAGCCTAGCTGCACTGAGGTGACATAGCAGGCGGGGCCTGGGGAGAGGGTCTGACAAAGTCACAAGTGCAGAGTCAAGGAAGGGAGCACAGCTCCAGGGGGCTGGTCCCTTGCTCCTCACGGATGTGTGTGAACAGTTCTGAGATGGCTCAGCACCTGCACTGGGGTTGAAGTCACCATGCCTGGGGACCGTGGAGCCGGTTCTCACAGATGGAGAGTGGGGCTGCAGTAACCAGGGAGAACACGCCAGAAGGATCGGAGGTGCTGACTAGCCCCAGGCATCAACATGTGCTCCTGCTTAGCTCCAGGCACGCTCACAGGCACACGCTGTCAACATGTGTGCATGGGTCAGGAAGCAGGTGCACATCAGAGCCCAGGCAGGGACGCCCAGGCAGGGACGCCCAGGCAGGGACGCCCAGGCAGGGACGCCCAGGCAGGGATGCCCAGGGGCATGAGCACACCGGGCAGGTCTGGTCCTCACACCTGGTCTGCTGGAGGAAGCGGCCCATTCCCATGTGAGGCAGGAAAACATGAGCACCAGGTGGGGAGCACACAGAAGAGGGGGTCGAGCCACCCACAGGCTGTAGGTGGGCCGGGGGCAGGGGGCAGGGGTTGGGAGTGGAACCTGGCCATTCAGCACACGAGCGCCCGCCTGTGCCTGGTGTACAATACCAGCCCGTCTCTGGCTCCCTGAACTCGAGTTACGGAAGCAGCTGACCGTGAACAGGCCACCAGTCATGAAGAATGCTACAAAGAAAGTTCTCCTGAGAATGCTGGGCCCCAGCAGAGCTGGGTGGTAAACTCTGAGACCCGAGGGGACAGGAACCAGGCAGGCCACATCTTAAAGGCCATGGCAGGTCACCTGTGCTGCCCCTGCCTCCCTCCACTCTCTGGGTTCTCATCCTGGCTCTGAAGTCACTGTCATGAGTCCCCTACACCACCCCAGACACCCTGCACTCCCTCTTTCCTCCAGGCCCTCCTGACGCAGAGCCGTGGAGTATGGACCTGGACCCCTGAGGGCCAGCACTCCCCACGTCACCCTTGCCACCAGGGGATGCAGGCTGATCTCAGGAGCCCTCCACGTTCTGTAGGGCTGGCGGCTAACCTGCTGCTGCTTTCTCCCCAGGCCCCTCCCCTGTTCCCCAGGCCCCTCCCCTCTTCTCCCCAGGCCCCTCCCCTGTTCCCTCCAGGCCCCTCCCCTCTTCTCCCCAGGCCCCTCCCCTCTTCTCCCCAGGCCCCTCCCCTCTTCTCCCCAGGCCCCTCCCTTGTTCCCTCCAGGCCCCTCCCCTCTTCTCCCCAGGCCCCTCCCCTGTTCTCCCCAGGCCCCTCCCCTCTTCTCCTCAGGCCCCACCCCTGTTCTCCCCAGGCCCCTCCCCTCTTCTCCTCAGGCCCCTCCCCTCTTCTCCCCAGGCCCCACCCCTGTTCTCCCCAGGCCCCTCCCCTCTTCTCCTCAGGCCCCTCCCCTCTTCTCCTCAGGCCCCTCCCCTCTTCTCCTCAGGCCCCTCCCCTGTTCTCCCCAGGCCCCTCCCCTCTTCTCCTCAGGCCCCTCCCCTCTTCTCCCCAGGCCCCTCCCCTCTTCTCCTCAGGCCCCTCCCCTCTTCTCCTCAGGCCCCTCCCCTCTTCTCCTCAGGCCCCTCCCCTCTTCTCCCCAGGCCCCTCCCCTCTTCTCCTCAGGCCCCTCCCCTCTTCTCCCCAGGCCCCTCTCTTGTTCTCCCCAGGCCCCTCCCCTCTTCTCCCCAGGCCCTTCTGTTCTCGGGGCGGTCCCCATTCCCTGTTCCCTGTCTCCACCCCCAGGAACCTTGCTGCCGCCCTTAGCTCAGCCTGCACCTGTGGGTCTCAGGCTAGTGCCCGGTGCAGTGGTGTCTTAGCTCAGGCTGGCACAACAGACACCACAGCTCAATTTATTTCTCACATTCCTGGACTCAGGGCGCCCAAGACCAAGGTACCAGTCTTCATGGTGAGGCCCCTTCCTGGCTTAATGGCCGTGGCGTCGTCACTCTGTGTCCTCATATAGCCAGGAGAAAACACACTCTGGGTTCCCTTCCTCTGCTTACAGGGACACTAATCCCACTGTCACCACCCTCTATCCCTGATTACTTCCCAAAGGAGTGTGGATGTGGGGACCTTCAGCCACGGCAGGTGGCTATGTTCTCTGGCAGGGATGCACTATGGCTCTCCCAGGGCCGTGTGGGGCGAGGAGCAGGCGCTAGCTTCCGCGGTCACTGTGGTTTTGAATGGAATGGCGGAAATAGCACTTGTGGAGGGCGAGCCGTCGGCTGGTTTTAGAAGCCCTGAAAGGAAACAGGGGCTCAAGTCAGCCAACCTCCGCTCAAGGCCACTGGAAAGTCAGGAGGCTCCCAAGGACAGACTCCGCAGAACATCAGGCCCAGGGTCAGGGCAGAGAGCAGAGCGAGAAGGAAAACTGGTTTCTGCCTTGGGTCTCCTGCGAGGGCACCAGCCTTGAGACACGGCAAAGGAGCCCGAGTACCACGAGGGCCAGATGCCCCTGCAGCCCAGACTGGGCAGCGGCTCCCCACCCTGCTAGAGACAGACAGCACCCTGTGGGAGTGGGCATGGGCCCCAGCCTGTGCCACAGCTCAACACACTCCAGAGTGCCCACCACAGAGGAGGAGCCCAAAGTCAGCCCAATCACACAGGGTGGCATGAGGACCCGGGCCTCTGGGAATGGATGAGCAGCAGCATGGCGTTCAGGGTGTGTGAGGTGGACGCAGGGAGAGCCTGTCCCTGTGTGGAGCCTAGATGGGGGACCACAGGGACAGCTGCAGCATGGCGCTCAGGGTGTGTGAGGTGGACGCAGGGAGAGCCTGTCCCTGTGTGGAGCCTGGACGGGGGACCACAGGGACAGCTGCAGCATGGCGTTCAGGGTGTGTGAGGTGGACGTAGTGAGAGCCTGTCCCTGTGTGGAGCCTGGACGGGGGACCACAGGGACAGCTGCAGCATGGCGTTCAGGATGTGTGAGGTGGACGCAGGAAGACCATGTGCTGTGTGGGCAGCGTGTCCCCTGGAGGAGCATCTCAGCACCTTGCACTGTCTGGGACAGGGCCTCATTCATTCTCCTTAGTGGTCAGGTATCGAGGATGGATGCTGTAAGCCACAGGAGCAAGCAACAGCAAGATGACTTCAGGGCAGGCAGGGCCTGAGGCCACGCCTGTCATCCAGCACCTGTGAGGCTGCAGAAGGGAGCCCCAAGTTCAAGGCCCGCCTCGGTAACTTGCCCTGTCTCAGAATTTAAACAGCTTAAAACTCCTGTGGGTGTAGCTCTGTGGTAGAGCACCCCGGGTTCAATGGCCCCTAAAATAATAATAAACAGCAGCTCCTGCTGGGCACGGTGGCCCAGGCCTGGGATCCCAGTGGCTCGGAGGCTGAGGCAAGGGGACTGTGGGTTCAGAGCCAGCCTCAGCAACAGCGTGGCGCTGAGCAACTCAGAGAGACCCTGTCTCTAAATAAAATACAAAATAGGGCTGAGATGGAGCTCAGTGGCTGAGTCCCTGGGTTCAATCCCTAGTACCCAACCCCTGCACCCCAACCCCCACAAAAAAGTAAAGAAATCGTGAAACCACAGCACGAATTAATGTTGTGAGCAAAATAAAGAGAATCAGCAAGAGAAGACTGTGTCTTTGACGTGATTTTAAAAAGCAAACGTAAGAAACTGGCAAGATGGATAAAAATAAATAGTTTAAATAAAACAGAAATCACCGACGTCAGAACTGGACAATGGAACCTGGCCATAGCTCCCAGAAGGCAGGAGCGGGAGCAGAAGGGGCTTTTGACCACTGCCCGCAGCACGGACGACTTCACCAACATACAACCTGATCCAGAGGACAGAGGAAAACCCAACAGCCCTTTTCTATTAAAAATCGACATCCATGATCTAAAAAGCTGCTCCCAAAACCAAGTCCAAATGTTATGATCTCTCCATGGATTCTTCCACAAATTTAAGGACTCAGAACAATTGTTCATGTGCCCACTGGGAGAGGAGAGCAGGGAACTGGCACTCGCTCACCTGGGAACCCGCGTCCTTTGCACCAAGCCTCTGAAGGACGTTGCCAAGGACAGGCCACGGGCAGATCTCCCTGACACCCTTAGGTCCAAAGCCTTCTAAGAGAGTAGACCATGCACAGCGGTTCTTGTAAGGTAATAAAACCTCATGATAAGTTCCTGGATTAATCCTGGGAGTGCAAGTTCAACACTGTAAATCAATAATATAATTCACAACAGTGATAGGATAAAGGTGTCACACTTAGCAATCATCTCCAAAGGAGCAAATATCTGACAATCTTCAACATCTACTTGTGATAAAAAATTCTCAGCAATTAAAAATAGAAGGGAACATTTTAATCAGAAAGAATGATTTAAAGAACAAACGTAGCAAATCTATTACTTAATAATAAAAATTTTTAAAAAGCCTTTACTCTGAGACCAGAGTATGTCTACAATTACTATTTCCACTTGGCTTTTGGCAGGAAGGCCAAAAATATAACAATGATGATAAATTGAAAACTGGACGTGAAGAAATAAAACCATCATCCTTCACAGGAGAACTGATTTTGCACTCGAATATCCAAGTGTCTACTGCTAGAACGTGCAGGTGACCACTGTCCATACCCACAGTCCATATGACTGTGAAGAGCTGCCCCCTGGGTCAGCCTGAGCTGTGGCCAGGCCAGCCCACTGGCAGGAAGTAACCAGACCCTCAGGAAAGAGGAGGCGGTCTGGCAGAGTGTGCAGGGTGGCCCCAGGCAGGAGCAGCGCGGGCAGGTGCGCGGCACCTGGAGCAGCAGCGCTCTGGCACAGCTCGACCTCTCATAGCCCCGGAGGCCTGAGCCCAGGCCCAGGTCAAGAGCATGGAAGCTGAGAGTTCAACCCTTAAATCAACCACAACAATTAAGATTCAGATGTGAATAGAGAGTTAATAGGTGATTTAAATGAGATTCCTTAATGTGTTCAAATAACCCAAAAGAAGGTAGAAAAGAAAAAACAGGAAAAAACCACCAAAACACAAACAATGAGCCAGGAGCCATCTGTAATCCCAGAGACTCAGGAGGCTGAGGCAGGAGGACCTCAGCCTCAGCAATTTAGCAAGGTCCTAGGTAAGTTAGTAAGGCCTTGTCTCAAAATAAAAATAAAAAGGGCTGGGGATGTGGCTCAGTGGTTAAGGGCCACACAAACAATGAACCCTAACCCTAGCCACAACAATATTATGAATGTGAAGGTTCTAATCCACTTAATTAAAAGGCAAAGTTGGTCAGAATGGACCTCAAAAGCAAGCACCACCTTCGCCATCCTTATCCAAGTGCAGCTCTGGAAGACCAGGCGCGAGCTCTGGCCCGACCCCCTGGCCAGGTCACCTGGCTCATCATAAGAGGCCCCTCGACAAGACTGGACCAGGGGCTGGGGCTGGGGCTCAGGGCTAGAGCACTTGCCTAGCACGTGGGGGGCACTGAGCTCGATTCCCAGCACCACATAGAACTAAAACAAAGGCCCATCAACAACTAAAGAAGTCAAAAAAATGAATAAAAGACTGAACTCTGCCGACCCTCAGTTCACCCCGTGAGCCCCCGAGGACACTCCTGGCTTCTCCTGCTCTCACAGGACCCGTGGAACCAAGTGGGGGTCTCCTCACACTGACCCTGCACCCAGGCCCCACTGGAGCAGGACAGTAGCTGCCTGCAGTGAGTGCAGCCCCACCAGAGGCCCTGCTTCAAGGCCGCCACAGAGAGGGCCTCAGCCTCTTCCCACACGGCTATAAATGGGGGCCCTGCCCCCCCCTCGGGTTTGGCATTTTCTGTGTTGCTCATGGAGCTCAGGGAAACTCTTACAATCGCTGGTTTGTTGTGGGATGGGTGGCCAGATGAGGAAATCACAGGCTGAGGTCCAGTGGTCACAGGACAGAGTCCCGAGGAAGCACTGGGAAGTGCTCTACAAATCCTGCAGCTCAGACACCTCCACAGAGGCCTTACCACATGGGCATGAAGATCAGCCCCAGCTCCAGCACCTCACCCCCACTCCCCAGAGGATGGGGTGGCGCAGAAGCCGAGCTGCTGATCGTGGGCTGGTTTTGATGACCGGCCCCCACCAGGAGCCCAGTGAAACCCACCTCATTAAAAGAACACGGGCTGCAGTCACCTGGGAAAGTCCAGGGCATGCGGATGCTGTCAGGAGGCAGGGGCAGTGACCAACATGTGTTTCTTGCTCTGTCACCAGATCCTACCCCAAGCTCACTTTGCCATGGGACAAGAGCGCCAGCCTTGCTCCGTGTTTGAGATGGAACCCAAAAATACAAGAAAAAAGTGCACCTGTGGGTGCAACTGGGAAAGAGGGTGCTCGATGGGCAGGTCACGATTCAGTCTGGAGCTTATTATCTGGAAAACTTGCAGCCTTGCCGAGAGTTTGCAGGGAGAGCGGGAGGAGTGTCCAAATACCCTCTGCTCAGATTCACCCTCAGTTAACAGGTGCCCCGTCTGCTTTGGCATCTGGGTTCTTTGTCTTGAACCTCATGTACATAAATATGTCTATGTCCCCAAGACCTCTCTCTGAATGCCTCATTTACCTGTAAACATTTGCCTTCTGATTGTTTCAGTACGTATTCCTTACGACCACAGATATTCCCCAACACAGCCACAGTGCAGTGTCAGGTTCAGTGACGTCGCGTGACGCAGTGTCTCCATCTAATCTGCTGGGCATGTCCCGCTTTTCCCATTCACCCCATGGTGTCCTCTGCTGTCTTTCCTCTGGTACGGGATCTATTCTGGGCTCCTACATTGCTTCAGTCTCCTTGTCTCTAAGTCTTCAGCTCTTCTCCATCTTTGATGACATTGACGAAGTGCTGCCTTGAGTATCATCGAGAACATGCCCATGACTCTGCAGCTCTGGTTCTGGTGAGCAGAGAGCTGCAGTCAAAGCTGCAGAGGCTTTGGATGGCGTAGACGTGGCCTGCTGAGGGCTGGCCCACCCTCGAGGAGGAGACCTGAGCATCAGCAGCCCCCTCCGGTATCTCTTCTCTTGCTCTTTCCTGAAGCTCTGCAGGTTGTTTCCCGGCACAGAATCCGCAGGAGCCTGGCTGCAGTCCCAATGCTGGTCTCATGCCTGGACCACCTCTCTCTGAGGTTCAGGGACCCCAAGTCCCTTGCCCCAGGCTCTGAGGAGGCAGGACTCAACAAGGTCCTTCCAACAGCTAAGGTGTCCTGGGCCTTGCTGCAAGCCGGTGGTGACTTCTCTGAGACCTGCAGCCACCTATCTCTGACTCTGAGGGCGACTGGGATTCAGACCAGCTCCTGGGTGTCTCTGCAAGAGCCAGGCACAATGTGGGTGTCCCGCTGGACAAAATGTCCAAGCCAGTGCTTAAGCGACATCTAAGGGCTCAGCAGGACTGAACCCCAGGCTCAACCCGCTGTCCGAGATTTGGGGATCTGCACAGGAAAACGGAAAGCCTGGAAGCATGGTGGCCTTAACAGAGCACAGGTGACTCTAAAGGCAAGAACCTTCAGGAAACAGCACCCTAGAGGAGAGCCCGCTGGACGCCGCTGCAGTCCCCTCGTGGATTCCAAGGCACTCTGCAGCCGCTTCTCCAGTGGGGAAGGCCGGCACCCCTGCAGCTCGGGCTTGTCTCCCCGATTCAGCCTTTCGTGGCCGTCCCTCCTATCCACGGCTTCCTCTTCACCCACCAGGGCTCTGTTCCTCCTGCAGCCCTCGGCCAGCCATTTCTGTCAAGTGGTGCTCAGTGGTTCTCAGTTACTTAGGCAAATGAGCCAATTGCAGTGCAGCCTCAGGAGAACTGGGTTTCCCTTTATGCTGTAAGATCTTGATGAGGCAGAGGAAACCAGCTCCCCGTCACATGCTTCCAGCCGCCTGAGCAGAAGCCCAGCCAAGGTGGCTTCCCTGTCCGGTCAGGAGGATGGGCTGTCTCAGGGGGACAGAGCCAGCCTGCACCACCACAGCTCCCCCGGGGTAGGCAGAGGAGCTCAGGGAGCGGCTCTGCTGGGCCTCTCTGGCTGTGGGTGAGCGAGCACTGCACAGGCAGATCTTGTCTTCTCTGCACAGTGAAAGAGCAAGACTCTGCTCCCACACAGCCAGCACCACAACAGCCGCCCCGTGTGCAGTTACAGATGACAATGCTGGGAGCCAGAGGCATCTGGGGCCACCTGAGGTCACACAGCTCACGTGTGGCAGGGCATGCACACCCAGCAGCCTGGATCTGCAGTCTCCTTGCTTTGCCAACAGCAACCCTGTCCACCCCTCGCAGGTAGCTGTCCAGTTCCACACACTCCAATGCAAGCCGCACACAGACCTGGGTGGCACGGCACCAGCCCAATAAGGGGGACCACTGTCCTGCCAGTTTCCTGAGCACCATCATGGTCCCAGCTTGCCAGGTGGGGCACCAGGAGGCCAAAGGGCAATGGCTTGGGGCTGTGGATGACAAGGGCCTCCATCCCCAAGTGCACCATCCTCCTTGAGGTCCCAGCCCAGGATCCCAGAGCTGCCACTGTCCTGCCAGGGTGGACACAGGCGTGCAGCTGCCTGCAGCAGCGAGAACTGTGTGTGACTGATCAGGACCCGGCTGGGTACATCTCCTGGTGTTTGCAGATGTGAGCAGCAGCACCCTGAGGAAGATGGTAGGGACCCGGGACCGCCCATCACCCAGGCGCTGAGATGCCTCAGTACACCCCAGGAAAGGCCACAGTGCGGGAAGGAGGAGCTAGACTGAGAGCTGACAACGGGCCAGGAGGACAGAGGCAGGGGAAGAGGCCAGGCGTCCTTCCCACCTTGGTTCTAGAGGAAGAGATTCAAGAAACTGCAGCTGGGGAGCGGGCCTCAAGACCCCAGGGCTAATTCTTGGAGATGTGGCCAAGCCTGTTTCCTCACTGCAGCTCATACCGTCTAAACCACGCTGCAAAGGGAGCCTGAGCTGCCTGCTGAATACTGAGGAGACTGGCAGGGGGTTAGCTCCTGGAGCGGGTTAGCTCTGGGGACCTCAGGACCCTAATTTGCCTACAGCAATACGGAGGGGGCTGGAGAGCAGGTGGACAGATGGCTCTGCTCCCCACCCTCCCTGTGCCCTCCCTGCCCATGCAGCCAGGGCTGTGCCCTGAGCTGGCAGCAAATGAGAGCTGTGGTGCTCACGGGGGAGCTTTGAAACCAGCCTCTCCAGAACTCCACCCCAGGCCTTCTGATGCCACCCCTCGGTGGCGGCCGGACGTGGAGTTTGGGGTGAGCGTCTCTGGTGACTCTGCCTGCGGGCGGCTGGGCGGAGAGCCCTGCTGTAGAGCTGTGTCCTGCAGTCTGGGGCGAAGCCTCTGCTCGCTTGGCACTGGTTCTGTAAAGCCCCGCTGTAGAGACATCTGTCCTGGGCACAGGGACTACCATGCTGCCCCCGTAACTTCAGGGCAAGCCAAGGCCAAGAACCACCGTGCCCGCGGGACACACACCAGGAGGGCTCCCGGGCATCTGCCTGCCCAGCCACCCAGAAATAAGGGCACTGCTAAGGTGGGGATTTCACCTGCAAGACGGAGTTTGAACACCCAAGCTGCCTTAGCTCAGGGATGGTGGCCGCCCCACTCTGGCACCCCAAGCCAGCATTCTCTTCCGAGAACTTCACTCCCAAAGCCGGTCCCCTCTTTGTGGCTGAGCCAGCACAACATGAAATGCTGTCACATCAGTTAATTGCTACCCTGCAGCCTGGCCACATGGGCAGGCGGTGGCCTCCATCCCATCAGATATGTGGCACAGTGGCCTCAGGACAAAGTTGCCCAGTGGGCAGACGTTCGGCCAGCCCAGCCTGTCACCCTGGCACCTCTCTCCCCTCATCCCCTAACCCAGGAGCCCACGGCTTCCTCCTTCCTGCCCACAGCAGAGCTCATCCACCCTCACCGTGGTGAGAGCCGATGACTAATGTCCTCTGGCCCTGAATGGACGTCCGTCTTCTGAGCCCTGCTTCTCTCCCGGTGGCTCTGCCCCCCTCAGTGGAGAGCAGGAACCACCAGTGGTGATGCTGAGACGGCTTCCCACAGCCCCTCACGTTCCCGCAGGTCTCAGGCCAGGCCCGGACTTCCCTGGGCCCCAGGCTGACTTACAGAGTGTCCACAGGGAACCCAGCCTTGGGAGACAGAGCTGCCTCTCCCCCTGGAGCAAAGGGTGGCTGTTAGGGTCTGGGCAGGAAAACCTCTGTCCTGCAAAAGCTCCTGTGTCAACGCAGAAATGTACAGAGGCGAAGTGATCCGATTGGGAGAGCCTCACCTAATCAGGGGCCCATGGATCAATGATGTGGAAGGAAACTTGCTGGAGGGCAGCTCTAGGCAGGTGGGGTGTGGCAGAGGAAGTGGGCCACTGGGGGTGTCCTTGGGGATCATAGCTTGTCTTCCTGGCTCCTCCTCTCCATCTTGAGGTGAGCAGCTTCCCTCCAGGATGCCCACGGGTTCTGCCTCACCTTAGCCTCCAAACCATGAGCCCAGGTAACTGTTTTCTCCTCTAAGTTGCTCTTGTCCGGTGGTTGGTCACTGTGCTGAGAAGCTCACTGACACAGTGGCCATGCTTACGCCTATTAGAAGAGTCAAGGGCCCTGGGGCAGGGCCGCCCCTCGATGGCCCCCTGTGTGCAGGCGCTCACCTGGCGGCCACACTCCCTGTGGGCCTGGGGGCAAGAGTGCCGAAGCCCGTGAAGTAGGGGCCCTTCACTCCCTCAGGTCCTCCCACTTGCCGCCAGCGCCCGTGACACTGGCCGGCTGAGGGGTCTGCTTGCAGAAGATACAGCGCTGCCCACCTGGATTCCTAGCCCTCTATTCCCACAGTGGCACTGTGCGGCGGGGGAAGGAGGCCCTGCAGCAGGGCAGGCCAGCGTGAATCTGCCACCCGGGAAGCGAGCACTCCTGAGAGCGCAGACACCATGACACACAGGCTCCTCAGGAGTGTGCCTGGGTGCAGATTCACATAAAATGAAGCAAGGGAGCAGCAACCCGGGACTTGAGATGGTCACCAGCTGAGAAGAGGCGGGGCCTGCAAGGGGCAGTTGGTGGAAGCACAGTGGAGGGAGGCTGGTGACACAGGAGCTCCAGGGCGGGGTGTGGGTGTGCGGAGGTCATGGCCCCTCGTGCACCTGAAGGCAGTCAGAGGGGGTAGGGGAGGGGTGAGGGGGACGTTGGCAAAGGGAGTGTCCCACAGGAACCCTTCCTCGCTCTCACTCTGGAAGATGAAGCGGGAAATGCTCTGGGAACACCTGTGTACCAGGGTGGAGTCACAGTGTCTGCACGGACCCCCTGGTCGGTGCCTTCTGCTACGGAACCCAGAGATGTCCTCCAGCCCCTCTGGGTGCCGCCCAGCGGGAGTTCCAGGACAGCAACCAGCCGGCTTCTTGGGCCAACCGTGAAGTCCCCAAGAGGCTGAGGGAGCCTGGAAGCGACCCTTCCAGGGTTCACTCAGGCCTGGCAGGGTCCTGTGGCCCTCAAGGGGCCCTGTGTGGGGCAGCGAAGGCCAGGTAGCCATGCCCTGCAGCAGCTAGGCCCTCACAGTGCTGTGCTCAGCGTCTGAGGACACTCTTGTGCCCTGGGTGGCAGGACAGGGTCCAGGTCCCCAGAATGAGTTCTGTCTGTGCTGACGTTTCTGGAAAGGGGTGTGAGCTCGGGTTCCCTGGGCTTTTAGGCTCTGGGTAAATTTTCCAAGTTAGTTTTCTGAAGGGCAGAATTGCCCTGAGCTAAGGAAAGCCCTGGCTGAGTTGCTGAGGCTGGTCTCAAACTTGTCATCTTTCTGTCTCAGCCTCCCAGAGAGCTGGGTCTAGAGGTGTGGGCCACCGCACTGGCTGGCTGTGCCTCTTTAAATTAGTTAGTAGGAAATAAATGGCTCGTCCGAAAGTGGAGTTTGGCAGTCCAGCGGCACACAGGACTGTGTTGGAGTGTCTGCCGCTGTATTCGTTTCTGTCACCACAGCGAAATACCTGAGAGAATTAATGCAAGAAGAAAAGGTGTGCAGGCTCCAGTCTGCGTGTGGTGGGGCAGCTCTTCAGGGTGGGAGCCCTGTGGTGCCCAACTATCACTCCACAGCCAGAAGTGAGAGGGAGAAGGGGCTGGGCCCACAGAGGTCACGCCCCCAGTAACCTAGGACCTCCCACCAGGCCCAGCCTCCAGAGGCCCACAGCACCTGCCCACAGCATCGCTCTGGGGCCCAAGGCTTGGCACAAGGGCCTGCACAGCCTTACCACCGTGATCAGCTTTGGCGCGGGCCCACAGCTGCATCCTGTGCAGGCAACACTCCCTGCATGTGCCCCATGACCCCACCGGCCGCTCCAGCAGCCCTCCCGCCCTCGGCAGGGCTCGCCATGTTTTACTGTCCATCTCTGGCAAGGCCTCCTCCGGCTCCTCCCCTGTAAAGCATGGTGAGGTGAGAGCCAGCAGCTCCACGATGGGAAGTGCCTGCAGAGGGCACTGAGAGGCGCTGGCCATGTCCACATGAAGGTGGAGACGTGGGAGGGCTCCTGGCGGATCCAAAGCCAGCTCTTCCCAGGAGGGACTGGAGTGGAACGCACTCATTCCACGGACGGGAATCACGGGCAGCCTTAGGGGTGGACGGGGCGCCACGGAGTGCTGACGCTGGACGGCACAGGCATGTTTCAGTGGCCAGGCCAGGGGTGGCTGCCCAGGGATGGCTGCCCAGGGGTGGCTGCCCAGGCAGGCCTCCTGAGCACCAGCCAAGTGGCTCTGTGAGGAAACAGGCTCCCTTCCCGATGGAGTCCTGGGGCGGGGTGGGGTTTGGTTGTTGGTTGTGACAATGTAAGGGTCCGTTGGAATGTCGGAGAAAGAGACCACACAAGAGACTGGCTCCATGCAATTGGCAAAAGGGGATTTATTGGGGATCCATTCCAGCGTGCTGGGACCCCGTGCTCACTCAAGAAGGGAGAGCAGCCCAGAGCCCTGAGCTGAGGTCAAGAGGAGCTTAAGTACACTTTCTGGAGAGGGTGGGGGGCTTTGCATACATCAGAACAAATCATCATGAGGCGCGGGAAAATTGAACAACAACTCTGAGACCTGACTGGCACATTCATTGGCGGGAACAGGTCGGGCGGGGATGATTGGTCACTCCTAAGCGGGTTACACATTCAAACTGATTGGTTCGGGCCCTGTGACAAACTGCACAGGGCCCCTAGGCTAAATGGCCAGTAGGGCATTGTCTTAACTATCTCAGGAATCTGGGTGTAGCAGAGGAACTCAATAATACCTAGTCTTTTACATTCAAGCTTTCCAGCTTAGAAACTTTACCCTTTCAACACGACTTTTCAAGATTTCATCTTGAGCAGCCTCCAGTTTAGGGAAGATCAGAAACCCCTGCCTCAGCTTAACTGTGTTCTGTTTTAGGTGGCGGAACCCATCAGGGGCACTCTCCTCGCCTGGACCACAGGGCCTGACCAGCAGCCCACCCTGCACTCTGCCACGGGTCCCCTGCGCCTCTGAGCTGGACCCCTGGGGTGCAGTCTGACTGTCTCCTCCTGCTTAGAGCACCTCCCAGACCTCCATCCCTGTCTTCATGGAGGTGCTGCTCTGGGGAGACCCGGGAGGTCTCCGGTAGGATATCCGGGTCCTCATCAGGGGGAAGTCGGCCACGCGACAATGGAGGCTGTGGGGAGGGACGTGGGCATAGCCAAGGACACCAGGACAGCCACTGCGCCAGACGCCCCATGAGGAGGGGGGTCCCGAGCCTTGGGAGGCAGCGAGGCTGTGTCTGGCCCTGGGCCCCAGCACAGGGGCGATGGTTTCAGCTACAACTGCAGGGCTTTGCCTTGGTGGCCCAGGTGTCCTCGAGGCAAGCGTGCTCTCCCCAGAGGACAGTGAGGCAGAGGCGCTCCCTGTGGGACCCGGAGTCACCTCAGAACGGAGGAGGAAAACATCAGGAAGTGGCCTCCTTGTGCCAGCTGTGGACACCCTGAGGGTCTGGCTGCAGGGCTCAGACGCGGCTGTGTCGAAAGTGACAGCAGAACTTTCCATCCATGGGTGTTCCAGCAGGCACCCTAGGTGTGGCCACGCGGAGGGGGTCCGCTCTGTCCACATCTGTAAATGGGGACACTTCCCTCCCTTCTGGTGGCTTCTTGTGTGGTGCTGGCACTGAGAGAACAGTGGCCCACCTGGACACTGAGCACCTCTCACCAAAATGTGCAGACACCCCAAGACTCTTCGGGGGCTGACTTAAGAAGAACTTGCAAACGCAGGAACCTGGCCTGTGCCATCCTATAAAGTCAGCAGAGAACCCCGGACGCCCCCCACCCCCTTCCTGGAAGAGCAGCGGAACTTCAGCCCTGGGGTGACCTGGAACACACATTGTCTAATGACCTCCCAGTTTGAGTTGAATTAAATATTGAAAGCAAGCTCCAGAAATATCTAAAAGGAAACACACCAGCAATGTCGTATTGATTCTCTGGGCGGTTTAATAATTGATGCGCTCACCTCCGCTCCTGAATGTCTCTGTGTCTATCTCAGCAGCAGAGCAGTTGGAAGGGCTGTGGCTCCACTGTCCGAATGGGCTTCCACTTCTCGGCAGTGGGCAGGGCTGGGCAGTGAGGAGAAAGGCCTGGGTCTGTCTGCTCCTCACATTAGCCCAAGGCCAAGCCTCAGGCCACCTCCTCCAAAGGCCAGCACCACCAAGGCCATTCCCTGGGTGGGACCAGCGCCCCAGGCCAGGCCTGGGGAGGACGGGCAGAGGGCCCTTCAACCACGGGAGCAGGGGTGGTGCCTGGGGGCGCCCCAGTTCGGCTGACCTGGGGCCTGTCAGCTCATGGGGGCTGGCACCAGCACAAGGAAGCCCCTCTCCCAGGCCCTACCTGAGGAACCCTGGGACTCCCCAGAGCTCCCTCGGGCCACGGGCTACACCCAGTGACGCTGTCCTCAGTTCTACAATTTGCTCTGCCAGAGACGGACTCACAGGACGTCACCCCAGCGCTTCTGGGAACACAGGTCAGGCCTGAGGAAGAGAAGCTCTCCGCCTGCCCCAGTCCACCATCAACCCCAGCTGGCCGAGCTGGTGGAGCAGCCTCCGGTGCACAGGAGGCTCTGTTGCTTGGGGCCTTGGTTCCCACAAGCCCGACCAGGTTACGGGTGGACAGCTAACCCGGGAAACGTGATCTCCCCGAGGACTGGCCGACAGGCCTGGCCAACAGGAAGAGCCCATCGCTCCCTCCTGCCTTTGTTTCTTCCTCAAGGAGCACAGAGACAGCCTCTTCCTCATCCCGTGGGAAGGCCTGGCTCCTCTCAGGCCAGCTGGCCCCTGGGCCACACGCGGGCCCCAGGGCAGCTCCTGCTGCGGGCGGAGCTGGCCGCACCCAGCTTGGGTTTCAGGCACCCCAACAGAGGCTCCAGGGCCTGTGTGCAGCTGAGGTCCCATCCATGGCCCGGATTCACCCGGGAGCGTGGGAAGGGGGAGCAGGGGTCACCAGGCCGGTGAGGGCAACTGCAGGCGGCCTCCAAGCAGGGCCAGGGTGTCGCGCTGGGTGCCTCTGAGCCCCGTAGGTCCAGGTGCTAAGTACTATGAACTTCAAACCTGGGCTCCTGGCGTGGCCAGGGACTTGGGGTTCTGTGACTGGAAGGTAGGGTCCAGCATCCGTGAGGCCAGGAGGCCAAGGAAGCACGTGTCTGAGCTCCAGCCACCAGGTGCCCATCCATGGCCTCTTCTGGAGCAGGAGGCCAGTGTTGCATGAGGCACTGGGACAAGGGACTCACAGCAAGGAGGAGGCTCCTGGAGTCCGGGCCCTGGCCGCCTGTGGGGTTTGTCACCTGGCTTCCACCCCAATGCTGCACCAGCTGACGCGCCTCAGAGGACAACTGTGTCCTTCGGGTTCCAGTGGGGTCCCCTAGTGTGAGAACTGCTGAACAGGCCGTCCCCGGCAGGCCTGGTCCACAATCGAGCCACCTCACTCAGCCTGCAGACCGGCTCCCCCGTACTTCCTCGCAGCTGCGTGAGGTCCTTGCAGGCCAGATGAGGCGCCTCCAGAGTCGGCCTCCACCAGGCTCTGTGTGCCCAGAGACCCTGTGCCCTCCCGCAGCTGTGGGTTGGGACCTCACGGTGGTGGAAGTCCATGCGCTGGTCACTTCCCTAACGAGGCTCAGCCCTTGTGTGAGCCTCACCTGTGGGAGGAGGAACGTGGGCAGGACTGCGTTCCATCTGCAAGCCCAGAGTGAGCCCCTTTCTCATCTGCCCCTGTGGGAGGCCACACCCAGCACACTGCACCGTCCTCTCCCAGATTGCTGAGAGCCATTGCCAAGTAGGAATGTCGCATCGAAATTTTCTTGCTAGCGTACCCCATGTTGCTTAGAGGAAGGACTCGTGGAAATGGACTTGCCTTGGACATTTTGCAGTGACATTGCATGTATGTTTGAGAAAGGTGACCCTGCTCAAGGACCAGGGTCAATCTGGGTTTAAGGAGGATCCTACTGGATTAGGGCGGGTCCAGGTTTAGGGCGGATCAGGTTTTAGGGAGTATCCCGCTCCTTGGGTTTAGGGCGGTTCCAGGTTTAAGGTGTACGCTGCCCGGAATAGGGCGTATCCTGCTGATTAGAGCCTGGTAGAGTACGTGATTATTGCCCAGAATGTAAATTTCCCCAGAACGTGTTTGTAGAGGGCCGGTGTGAGTTCGGGAATAAAGAGTTGCTGTTTGAATCTACAAAGCTGTGAGTGGCTCGTGATTTTGTGCCCAGCCAGACTGCGGCAACAGATCACGACAGGGTCACCAGGCAAAGCACTTTGGTGGGAAGTGCCCTGGGGAGAGAATCCATGTCCTCAGCAGCAGGCACTGAATCTCCCGCCTGGCAGCTGTGGCTCCTGAGTCCCTCCTCCTGGGGCTCAGCCCAGAGGCTCCATCCATGCTGGGGAGGACTCTGCCTCCTCACTCTCCCTCTGTGCCTGGCCACACCTGTGCCACCTGCAGTCCTCCAGGGTGCACCCCATCCATCCTGAGACCATGGAGATATCTCTTCCACTGAGAAAGGCCGCCATGCTGGGCGGGATACTATTGCCAGGGGAAGATCTCCCGACAGGGCCAGGTGAAGCTTCCCTGACTGCTGGGCTTGCGTGACCTTGCCCGTGACCTGAGAGAGGCACCCTGCCTCCCTGGCTGCGGGTGCGCCTCTGAGCCAGATCCAGAGCCCTGGAGAGGGACACGGGAAATAGCGGGAGAGGAGGAGCAGGAGGGTCCTGGCCTTCAGAGGGTCAAGTCCTTGTGAGGACTCTGGCTGGTGAGTCCCTCTCTGTCACAAGCTGAAGATCACTAGGAGGCAGACTCCTGGGTGCCAGGCGTGGTGAACAGATCGCTGAGGGATGGCTGGACATGGTCCTCCAGAGCCTTGGCTTTCCTTCCTGCCGCTGCTGTCTGCCCTTCCCTTATCCTCTGGCTCTGCCATGGCCCGTGACATGCTGGCGGCCACACTCCCTGCATTTTGGGATTGTCTTCTTGTGTTTCAGGTTGCACGAGATTTGGAGATGGCAGTGGACAGGACCCAGCCCCGAGTGCTGCTCTGCTGGGCCAGAGCTTCTCACAGACCCCTGGGCAGAGCCCGAGTCTGACGCCTGTCAAGCCAATGAGATCTGAAGTCAAAGCCCATCCAAGGTGGAACTCAAGGACATCACCTTCTCCAGGCGCCTCTGTAAGACTGACGGGAGCTCTGAAGTCAAAGCCCATCCAAGGTGGAACTCAAGGACATCACCTTCTCCAGGCGCCTCTGTAAGACTGACAGGAGCTCTGAAGTCAAAGCCCATCCAAGGTGGAACTCAGGGACATCACCTTCTCCAGGTGCCTCTGTAAGACTGACAGGAGCTCTGAAGTCAAAGCCCATCCAAGGTGGAACTCAAGGACATCACCTTCTCCAGGCGCCTCTGTGAGACTGACGGGAGCTCTGAAGTCAAAGCCATCCAAGGTGGAACTCAAGGACATCACCTTCTCCAGGCGCCTCTGTAAGACTGACGGGAGCTCTGAAGTCAAAGCCCATCCAAGGTGGAACTCAAGGACATCACCTTCTCCAGGTGCCTCTGTAAGACTGACGGGAGCTCTGAAGTCAAAGCCATCCAAGGTGGAACTCAAGGACATCACCTTCTCCAGGCGCCTCTGTGAGACTGACGGGAGCTCTGAAGTCAAAGCCCATCCAAGGTGGAACTCAAGGACATCACCTTCTCCAGGTGCCTCTGTAAGACTGACGGGAGCTCTGAAGTCAAAGCCCATCCAAGGTGGAACTCAAGGACATCATCTTCTCCAGGCGCCTCTGGTAAGACTGATGGGAGCTCTGAAGTCAAAGCCATCCAAGGTGGAACTCAAGGACATCACCTTCTCCAGGTGCCTCTGTAAGACTGACGGGAGCTCTGAAGTCAAAGCCCATCCAAGGTGGAACTCAAGGACATCACCTTCTCCAGGTGCCTCTGTAAGACTGACGGGAGCTCTGAAGTCAAAGCCCATCCAAGGTGGAACTCAAGGACATCACCTTCTCCAGGCGCCTCTGTAAGACTGACAGGAGCTCTGAAGTCAAAGCCCATCCAAGGTGGAACTCAAGGACATCACCTTCTCCTTGTGCCTCTGTAAGACTGACGGGAGCTCTGAAGTCAAAGCCCATCCAAGGTGGAACTCAAGGACATCACCTTCTCCAGGCGCCTCTGTAAGACTGACGGGAGCTCTGAAGTCAAAGCCCATCCAAGGTGGAACTCAGGGACATCACCTTCTCCAGGTGCCTCTGTAAGACTGACGGGAGCTCTGAAGTCAAAGCCCATCCAAGGTGGAACTCAAGGACATCACCTTCTCCAGGGGCCTCTGGTAAGACTGACGGGAGCTCTGAAGTCAAAGCCCATCCAAGGTGGAACTCAAGGACATCACCTTCTCCAGGTGCCTCTGTAAGACTGACGGGAGCTCTGAAATCAAAGCCATCCAAGGTGGAACTCAAGGAAATCACCTTCTCCAGGCGCCTCTGTGAGACTGACGGGAGCTCTGAAGTCAGAGCCCATCCAAGGTGGAACTCAAGGACATCACCTTCTCCAGGTGCCTCTGTAAGACTGACGGGAGCTCTGAAGTCAAAGCCCATCCAAGGTGGAACTCAAGGACATCACCTTCTCCAGGTGCCTCTGTAAGACTGACGGGAGCTCTGAAGTCAAAGCCCATCCAAGGTGGAACTCAAGGACATCCCCTTCTCCAGGGGCCTCTGTAAGACTGACGGGAGCTCTGAAGTCAAAGCCCATCCAAGGTGGAACTCAAGGACATCCCCTTCTCCAGGGGCCTCTGTAAGACTGACGGGAGCTCTGAAGTCAAAGCCCATCCAAGGTGGAACTCAAGGACATCACCTTCTCCAGGTGCCTCTGTAAGACTGACGGGAGCTCTGAAGTCAAAGCCCATCCAAGGTGGAACTCAAGGACATCCCCTTCTCCAGGGGCCTCTGTAAGACTGACGGGAGCTCTGAAGTCAAAGCCCATCCAAGGTGGAACTCAAGGACATCACCTTCTCCAGGTGCCTCTGTAAGACTGGCGGGAGCTCTGAAGTCAAAGCCCATCCAAGGTGGAACTCAAGGACATCACCTTTTCCAGGTGCCTCTGTAAGACTGACGGGAGCTCTGAAGTCAAAGCCCATCCAAGGTGGAACTCAAGGACATCACCTTCTCCAGGTGCCTCTGTAAGACTGACGGAAGCTCTGAAGTCAAAGCCCATCCAAGGTGGAACTCAAGGACATCACCTTCTCCAGGCGCCTCTGGTAAGACTGACGGGAGCTCTGAAGTCAAAGCCCATCCAAGGTGGAACTCAGGGACATCACCTTCTCCAGGGGCCTCTGTAAGACTGACGGGAGCTCTGAAGTCAAAGCCCATCCAAGGTGGAACTCAAGGACAACACCTTCTCCAGGGGCCTCTGTAAGACTGGCGGGAGCTCTGAAATCAAAGCCCATCCAAGGTGGAACTCAAGGACAACACCTTCTCCAGGCGCCTCTGTAAGACTGATGGGAGCTCTGAAGTCAAAGCCATCCAAGGTGGAACTCAGGGACATCCCCTTCTCCTTGTGCCTCTGTAAGACTGACGGGAGCTCTGAAGTCAAAGCCATCCAAGGTGGAACTCAAGGACATCACCTTTTCCAGGTGCCTCTGTAAGACTGACGGGAGCTCTGAAGTCAAAGCCCATCCAAGGTGGAACTCAAGGACATCACCTTCTCCAGGCGCCTCTGTAAGACTGACGGGAGCTCTGAAGTCAAAGCCCATCCAAGGTGGAACTCAAGGACATCACCTTCTCCAGGTGCCTCTGTAAGACTGACGGGAGCTCTGAAGTCAAAGCCCATCCAAGGTGGAACTCAAGGACATCACCTTCTCCAGGTGCCTCTGTAACACTGACGGGAGATCTGAAGTCAAAGCCCATCCAAGGTGGAACTCAAGGACATCACCTTCTCCAGGTGCCTCTGTAAGACTGACGGGAGCTCTGAAGTCAAAGCCCATCCAAGGTGGAACTCAAGGACATCACCTTCTCCAGGTGCCTCTGTAAGACTGACGGGAGCTCTGAAGTCAAAGCCCATCCAAGGTGGAACTCAAGGACGTCACCTTCTCCAGGCGCCTCTGGTAAGACTGACGGGAGCTCTGAAGTCAAAGCCATCCAAGGTGGAACTCAAGGACATCACCTTCTCCTTCTGCCTCTGTAAGACTGACGGGAGCTCTGAAGTCAAAGCCATCCAAGGTGGAACTCAAGGACGTCACCTTCTCCAGGTGCCTCTGTAAGACTGACGGGAGCTCTGAAGTCAAAGCCATCCAAGGTGGAACTCAGGGACATCACCTTCTCCAGGTGCCTCTGTAAGACTGACGGAAGCTCTGAAGTCAAAGCCCATCCAAGGTGGAACTCAAGGAAATCACCTTCTCCAGGCGCCTCTGGTAAGACTGACGGGAGCTCTGAAGTCAAAGCCCATCCAAGGTGGAACTCAGGGACATCACCTTCTCCAGGTGCCTCTGTAAGACTGACGGGAGCTCTGAAGTCAAAGCCCATCCAAGGTGGAACTCAGGGACATCCCCTTCTCCAGGCGCCTCTGTAAGACTGACGGGAGCTCTGAAGTCAAAGCCCATCCAAGGTGGAACTCAAGGACATCCCCTTCTCCAGGGGCCTCTGTAAGACTGACGGGAGCTCTGAAGTCAAAGCCCATCCAAGGTGGAACTCAAGGACATCACCTTCTCCAGGCGCCTCTGTAAGACTGACGGGAGCTCTGAAGTCAAAGCCCATCCAAGGTGGAACTCAAGGACATCACCTTCTCCAAGTGCCTCTGTAAGACTGACGGGAGCTCTGAAGTCAGAGCCCATCCAAGGTGGAACTCTGTAACAGACTGAGGCACTTCAGAGACAGCAGGAGGGGGCCAGGAGCCTTGGAGGAGCCCTGTCCGGCTTCCCCTTCCAGAGAGGGTGAAACCCAGGGAGGCGAGGACGGCACAGGACACCTCATCAGTCAGACTTGGGAGGCAGAGGTGGTGGGATGGAGGCAGGGCCAGCTGCCAGAAGCCCAGGCTCCATCTGCTGTATGGTCCTGAGAGTTAAAGGCCATGAAATGCACAGGAGCTTTCCTCTCCAGGGAGTCTGTGCAAACTGCCTGCTCTTTTGCAATCCCAATTTTAACACTTGTCAAGCAGATGAGGCCTTGAGGAAATTTAAAGAACAATGATTGGCATTTTGCCTTTCAAAACCTTAAAGGAACTCTGGTTTTCAGGCCTCAGCCTTTGGAGTTTGTCATCACGCAGCCTCGTCATTGCAGACCCTGCTGTCACGCTGAAAGCCAGGCCTTCCCAAGGTGTACGGGAAAAGCACAGCTTTGACGGAAAGAGGATCCGGGGAGCAAAAATGAATATGAAATGGCCGCAAACCTCCTCTGTGATACTCATGTCTTATTCATGAGTGCACCTCATCAACACGAGACCACAAAGACATTTGTACTCTAAGTGGAAATGCTAAGAAAGCGGCTAGCTTAAATTTTCTGACTTTAACCAGTTTTATGAATAATGCATCATATACCATCCAAGAGCTTATCAAATTTGACTTAGAAAATGAGAAAATAAATTCAGTGCAGTAAAAACGAAAGCAAAGCCTTCCAGTCATTCACGATCTCAAGATCTACAACAACAACTACACATTCCAAGCATGGAAAACGCAAGGCCTGCCTCGGGACCTGGGATGGGCACCTCCCTCACCTGCAGTTTCATTTAATGAAACTGGCTTGACACCTGTGAACCTCCCCACTCTTGGTCCTCCCTGATGCTGAGTGGCCTGCAGTTTCTCCCCCAGTCATTGGGTAACTCAAAACAGATACAATTAAAGGTCTGCGACTAGGATGAAAGGAAATGTGCGCCCCCAGGAGAGGAACCCCGTGTCCAGTCTGCAAAGCACTGGACCTTAGATGGGCATCTGGGAACTCGGCTCCAGCTCACCTGCCTTGAGGGAGGCCCAGACCAGAGGCCAACCACTCCACGGCGTCACGGGCACTGGCAGTTCTAAGCAACTCTTGTGGGTACTTCAGTTGGTCCCTAAGTTCTTGGGAGTGAGAGGACAGGGAACCCCAACTGGAAGATGGAGGTGACCAGCAAAAGGGGGGAGTTAGATCTGAATTACAGAAAGAGGGAAGAGGGCCATGCACCAGCAGCAGCCCAGCCTGCACCTCATGAGGTGGTCTTGCTGTACCGGGGACGAGAGAAGCTGGCCCAAGACGGGGGCCCAGCACCTTCTCCTAGTGAGTGCAGGAATCTGGGGACCAAGGTGCATTCCTTTGCAGAAGAAGGAAAATGATAAAGAAGGAGACAAGTAAAGGGAGTTTTGTTGGTTTTAAACAAACATTTTGATGAATGAATTTTTAATCTTATGAAAGTTTTCATCTTATGAAAGTTGAAATTAATTCAACTTGTTAATGTTGAGCCAGATGAAACTGCCTTTTTTGCAGATGAAATTGGTCAAAGAGTGATAATTTCATGAGATTTAACCTATTATATTGGTGGCAGGTGGCAGCTTTGACTCAGATCTACTCAGATCTGCATAGGGTTTGGCAGTCCTTCAATCTGGTATTGAAAACTCAAACTGCCAAAATCAGAAATGAAAGAATGTACACTATTGAATTTATAGAAATTGGAAAGGTTATAAGGGACTACTAGGAGTAACTGTATCCGTATCTCAACATGTTAGATAACTTAGAGAAAACAGAAAAATTCCAACAATGATAAAATCTACAGAAACCAACTCAGAAGATATAGAAAATCCAAGTATAATACAGTACAAATACAAGTACAAATACAGGAAAATTTTTAGTTATTTTAAAAGTTCCTACAAAGAAAACTCTTGATTCATACAGATTCACTGGTGAATTCTATCAAGCTTTTTTTAAAAAAATTATCACGAAGACTTTAAAAACTCTTCCAAAAAAGATGGGCAGCTGGAGTGCTCAGCTCCTTTTATGAGACCAGTATTACCCTAGTACCAATATCTAGCTAAGTCCATGATCACAAGAAGAAAAAAAAACTGCAGACCAACATCCTTAAGTAAGATAAATGTGAAAAACCTCAAAAAAAAATCAAACTCAACAGCACATAAAAAGGGGTATACACCATGATTAATGCAATGAGATTAAAAAAAATGCAAGGTCATGCTAACATTCAGAAATCAAATGAATGTAATACACCATATCAAGAGAATAGAGAACACAAACCATGTAATTATCTTAATAGACACAGAAAAAGCAATAGACATAATTCAACATGATAAATATCTTGAAAACATAGAAATAGAGGGAACTTCCTCAACCTAATAAAAGACATCTGTGAAAAACCATGGCTAACATCATAGTTAATAGTGAAAGACGGAACTCTCTCCTCAAGCTCAGGAACAAGACAAGGATGTCCACTCTTGTTACTTGTATTCAACTGTATACTTGAGATATTAGAGCAGGTGAGTAACCAAGAAAAAAATTTTAAAAAGTTATGCATTCTGGAAAGATTTTATATATACATATAAAATCATGAAGAATCTACTACAAACTATTAGAACTAAGTTAACAGATTACTAGAACTAATAAATACATTAAGCAAGGTTGCTAGATATAAGATAAATATATAAAAATTAATTATATTTATTAATTATTTTGTTTTAAAATAATCAAAATGACAAACTTTAAAAATCACACTTACAATAGCATCAGAAAAAACAAAATGTGTAAGACGAATGGAAAGCATCCCATGTTCATGGATTGGAAGACTTACTGTGTTGAGACAGTCTCATTATGTTGCCCAGGATGGTTTTAAATTTCTGGGCTCAGGTGATCCTCCTGATTCAAGTCTCCTGAGCAACTGGGACTACATGCCACCACACCTGGCTTAATATTGTTGATTTAACAATAATTTCAAATTTGATGTATATATCCAACAGAATCACAATGAAAGATCTCAACTGACTTCTTTGCAGAAAATAAAAAGCTAATATAAGTTATGTGGAACTATAATTGTATATAAAATTAAGAATAACCAAAATAATTTTGAGAAAAGAAGAGCCAAATTTGAGGGCTTCACAATTTCTCACTTACTATCCAATGATAGTATCCAAGACTGCATGGTACTGGCATAAAGACAGATACATAAATTAATAGAATAGATTTGAGTGTTCAGAAATAACCTCTCACATTTACAGTTTACTGGTTTTCAACAAGAGTGCAAGACCATTCAATATGAAAAGAATAGACTTTTCAGAAAGTGATGTTAAATAGATTTCCAAGTATAAAAATTAACTCAAAGTGGATCAAAGATATAAGAGCCCATACCATAAATCTCAGAAGAAAATATAAGCATAAAATTTCAAAACTTTTCATGACCTAAAATAAAATATTAGATAATGATTTCTTAGATATGATACCAAAAATTTAAGCAACCAAACAAAAAGTTGATAATTGGGACTTTATCAAAAATTATAATGTGTGTGTGTTGCCAATAATACCAGAGAAAGGGTGGGGTGGATATCTGGAAGTCATACATCTGACAAGAGAATTGCATCTGGAATATACACAGCCTTTATGACCCACAATAAAGAGACAGACAATCCAGTTCTTTAAAAGTCACTGGGTTTGAATAGACAGCTCACCAACGGGGGTATGTGATGGGCCAATAAAGACAGGAAGAGGTGATCAGCACCAAAGTCAGACATTTGCAGATAAATATGCCCTGGTCCACGTGCTCAGACATTCCTCACTTCAACCCTATGAGTGATGTCGGCATTCATCCGTCCTATGACCCTCAGCCCCATCCCTGAAGGATGGTATTTTGTCACAGCAATGAAAGATGACCACCTCTGTCAGCTTGAAGACAAACCAACCATGGGGGAATCTGTGGCTTGGCAGTGACCTAGAAATGCTTATCAAACAAGGGACCTGCACCCAGCCACCAGATGAGCAGGCCTGTGTCCTAAGGTTCTTCTCTGAAGAGCTTGACTGTCCTTGTGGAATTCCTGCTGGAGACGGTCTCCCCCTGGATCCTCATGATTTTTCCCATGCCCCCTGTCCCCACACCCAGGACTGGTGAGGCTGCTCAGGGGCCCTGTCCACGAAGCCACCAGCACTTCATGGCAGGCCCGATGCCTGGTGCTCACAGGAAGCACGTCCCTTGTCCAGATGTGAAGGGTCGGGGTCCCAGGACTTTCCAGGAATCGTGCAGCTCCAGGGGCGGGCACACGTCCCCAGGCAAGCCCCATGGCAGTGTGTGGCCTCCAAGGCTCAGCGAGCGCAGGGCACGAGGATGGGCCTGGCACCATGAGAAGCACTTTCCACAGGTGGCTTGGCTCTCGTCACCGGTCTCCACGGGGTTGGGGGACACAGGAGGAAATGGGGCGCCTGGTTGCTGGCCATGGGGAAGCAGGGGAAGCTCAGGTCCTGTCTGGGACAGCAGCATGTGTCCACCTATTCTCTTGTTTCCAGACTTCTGTGCTAGGATTGAGACCGGCCCCCGCCCCAGCACCCAGGTGCCGAAGGGGAAGTGACAGAGTGGTGATGTGCAGATCAAGGCCACTGCAGTGTGGTCAGGGGCAAGCTCACTTCCCACCGTCTCTCCCCGGGCTCAGGGGCATCCACACACAAGCACACCCCGTCTGCCCCAGACCCAGCGGAGCCCATGGGGATGGGACTTGTGATGCTAAAATGGGCCGGTGCTGCGGTCACCCAGGTCCAGCTTCCAACCCTCACGCCCCTCACGTCTGTCCCAGGACTGACTCTGGCCAGCTTGAGGGGAGAGTGGCCCGCTGCAGTGTCCTCTGGTCAGGACCCTCTCGGGTGGGGACACTGGAAACTTCAGCCTCTGCTGGGTTGGTGCTACTGGACCAACAGGGTGTTCACAGCAGCGTGCTTCTTGGTGCATCGGTGGCCCCAAACGCCCACAGAACCTTCTAGGTGCTGTGGATTCAGGCCCTGGCTCCTGTGTGAGGGTTAGACCACTGACAGCCCTGGCAGGAACCTGAGAAGTCACATTTGCAAATGCCTGCTTTTCAGCTTCTCTCCCCCACCCACACCCACATTTTGGGTTGAAACAACAAAGTATTTTTAAAAAGGTTTTCGGGCTTCTTCTCCCCTAACTAATGTTTGTATCTCAGGTGGCTTAAAGAAAGTCACTTAGGTTGATTATAGGAAATACAGTGAGGGGAAATTTGAAACTTGAAGCCACTGTGGCATGAAAGAGAGAGAGGGAGAGAAAGAGAGGAGAGGGCGGGGTGGGGAGGAAGGGAGGGGGAAGAAAGGAGGAGGGAGGGGGAAAGGGGAGGGAGGGGAGTCGCGCCTGGGTGGAGACTGTGCTCTGTAAACATGTGTCTACACCGCTCACAGGTAACTGAATCCTGGGGGCCATGGGGAGACCCCAGCAGGACAAGATTCGCAGTTTGGGACAATGTATTTCACTCTTGGAAACGTGACCCAGTTGGATCCTCTTGCCTTTGTCTGTAAGTGACTGCACACACAGCTGAGAGGAGCAACTTTTCTTTTGGCTCACAGTGTCAGAGGTTCTGTCCATGGTGGGCCAGCCGCATGGCTCTGGGCCAGCTCTGGCCCACGTCTGGGGAGGGCGTGGCCGAGGAAGGTGCTCCAGTCCTGGCCACGGGGAAGAGAGAGGAGAAAAACAACCAGGAGAACAAGTCATGGTCCCCCGGGCCCCCTGCCTACAGGTACCTCCCAGTTCAGAAGTCCTTTCAAACTACTGAGCCCACAAGCAGATTAGTCCACCGGTCAGTTTACGGCTCTCCTGATCCCATCGCTCCACCTGTGAACACTCCTGCGGTAACCGGAGCTTCAGGGGCACACCTCATAGCCAGACCACAGTGCCTGGGGCGGGAGCAGGAGGGTTGGGTTTCCATCTGCCTCTCCCTCTCCCTTTGTCCCCTGCCCGCCCTGGGCCCCATGCAGAGTGGGGGGGGAGGGGAGCTCAGGTTCCAGAGTGGCCAGCACAGCCCCCTGGACCAGCCCGGCTGCGTGGCTCCCTGCCATCTACACTGAGTTCACAGCAGCCGCTCTGCCCCACACCCAGGGTTAGAATCCAGGGCCAGAGCTGGCAGGGACAGAGCAGCTCAGAGCAACCTGAGGAGCTCCGTATGTTCTCGGGGTGAGGAGAGCAGGACCGGGTGAGGAGAGCAGGACACGGTGGGACACGGTGCTCACACTCACTCATGAGGATCACAGTTTGGATTTTAAATGTCAAGGTCATTGTACTGTCATGTGTAACTAATCAAAACAAATAAAAAACTAAGTAGGGCTGGGCAGGAAGCGGAGGACAGCAGTCCACATGGACACTGGAACCCGTGCGCTGTGCGTGTGTTAGACCCATGCAAAATGCTTTGCCTCGTGTATAAACTGAATTGGGCTCTCAACGGGGCTCCCGGGAAGGCTCTGCCCCCATGGAAGGTCCAGGGGGCGCCAAACCCACAGATGCCACTCAGTGCTCCTGCGCCAACCCCAAATGCCTTCCTTTAGTGTGATGGGGCCGCCCCAGGAGGTGCCTCCCTCTGAGGTTGGGGGTGAGCGGGCCTGGCCTGGGGGGTCCTCATCCTTAGGCTTGGAGAAGGAGGAGGTGAAGAGGGGGCAGCCCCTCCGACCCCCTCCAGAGGCCCACGGACCCGACCTCCGGGCTCATCCCTCCAGACACCAGGAGCAAGCTGTTCCCCACTCCCCGCTCGTGATGGCCCCGTGCCCAGGCCCAGGTTCCCTCGGTGGTGAGCAGCCCGCTGGAGAAGCAAGCGCAGGAGACGTCTGCCTCTGGCCTCCTGCCTTTAGTGAGGACCCAGAAGAGCCGCTGGCAGAGGAGTGTGGCTTTGGGGGCAGAAATGGGCACACTGAAATCCTGAAGCTTGCACTCACTACTTCAGGAAAACCGACCAAGGAAAAGGCTGACTTTTCTTCTCTATTCCCATCAGGACTGCCAACTGTTTCACGTATGAGTTTAGCTGATAATAGTTAGTGTATCGGTTTAGTTTTTCAGCTAATGGGGGGACAGCCAGCAGGGTGGCCGGCTCCCAGAAAAGCCAAAGTGCTAAAAGTGATTCAGAAGAGATGGAAAATCCACATAAACTACAACAAATAAAGGAAACCTAATAGCATCATATAGATTCCTGTAAGACGGAGGGTCGAGGGCCCTGGGAATCCACTTTAGTCAATATCATTATAATGAAGATTAAAATGCGATTTTTGGTTCCACGAGAAACCACTGGAGCAATTTATCATAACCAGTCAGGTAGTCAGTGTAAACAGGACTTACTAGAGAGAATGATCACTGACCTGTGTGATACAAGGGTAACGGATTTACATTCATTATTTTAAAATGAATGGACAACTTGTCAGAGTTAAATATTCATAGCTCTAATTTGAAATGTGATCTGTGATTTTTGCACTTTAAAACTAAGCAGAAAGACGCACTTAATGTGGCCTCAGATTATTCCAGAGAGACAGCTGCATGCTTGCCAGCGCCGAGGGTGGCCATCAGTGTTGTGTGCTTTTACTTTTCCATATTTCATTTCATCAGGAACACCTGCTGCGGGTTCAGTTTGTAAGTTAAGTAGAGCAGTCAAGCCGTCCTGAAGCCGCCGCACTTCCGTTAAAGGAGCTGGTGGCATGTTTACAGAGGCATTCCAGGTGCCACACCTGTCTACGGCCACCTTGTTCCTGCATTCCATTTCACCAGAAGGAAGCTGAGGCTTCAAAAAGTGGCGTAAGTGGCCTTCCAAATCCACAGATAATGTGTACAGCAAGCTGACGCAGTGAGGTGGCTCCAGCCTCCAAGGCGGCAGCGTCCGGGGACCCGGCGGGCCTGGAGGGGCCTGCTCTCAGCAGTGGGCAAGGGTGGGGGCATCCGAGCGCCCGAGCACAGGGACACTCCAGTGGCCGGGAGGGACGGGCTGAAGGCACAGCCCCACAGAGGGCAGAGCTCACCAGGACAGGTGCTGCAGGTCCCCGAGCTCAGGTGACCGTGTGGGCCCAGGCTGGCTGGGGAGGATGACCTCCTGAGCAGAGCTCGGCCAGGGACAACAGCTGCGGTGGCATCCAAACCTAGCAGGCAGTTGTTTTGAACTCTCAAACTAAACAGACAGGTGTACTTGATTTTGTCTTAAATTATTCCAGAAAAACAGCTATGTGCTAGCCAGTACCGAATGTGGAATTCAGTGTTTTCCTGCATTTACGCTGTTTTAAAATTTTGAGCATAATTTGTATCTATACATATTTCCTTTTCCGTTTTTTCCAACACCTTAGTGCAGGTTTAACTTAGAGACACAGGGGTAAAGGAAGGAGAAGGCCCAGCTCGCTGGAGGGGACAAAGGAGGCGGGCTCAGAACCCATGTCCATCTGTCTCTGGGCTGCGAGAGCTCCAGAGCCAGCAGGGTGACCCAGACAGAGTGGCCGGCTCCCAGAAAACTAAAAGTGCTAAAAGTGACTCAGAAGAGATGGAAAATCCACATAAACTACAACAAACAAAGAAAATTAGTTAGTAATCAAAAGTCCTCTCCAAAAAAAAGCCCAGGCCCAGTTAGCTTTACTGGTGAATTCTACAAAACATTCAAGAAGAATTAATACCAACCTCCACAAAGAAGAAGAAATACTTTCTAACTCATTCTGTGAGATCAATGTTAACATATAACCCCAAAATCAAGCTAAGACTTGTGTTCAAAGAAAAGGAAACCACAGCTAAAAGTCTTTAATGAAACAAATGCAAAGTCCTTAACAAAATGTCAGCAAACCAAATCCAGGAACACATAAAGAGGACCATACAACCACGAGCAAGTAGGGTTTATCTCAAGAATACAAGGATGGTTCAACATTCAAACATCAACGCCACGTGTCACCTTTGTAGATTAAAAGAAAACAACGGAGTCATTTCCACAGGCAGAGAAGAAGCATTTTCATGACAAAAACACGTAGCTAAGAATAGAAGAGAACTCCCACAACCAAGTAAAGGCAATCTACAAAAGGCTGAGACAACACCTGTGAGTCTGAAGGCATTTCCTCTGAGACCAGGAATAAGACAAGGACATTGACTCTTGATGATTCTGCTCGACACCCAGGCGGGTTTAGCTACCACGTGGCAGGTGCTGACACACAGCTGTGGAGCCAGGTAACATAAGGATGGATGGTGACAGGAATGAATTATATCATGTCACTTACCAGTGCCTGGCCCCTCATCATTTTGGACTCCACAATATTTTTTAAAAAATGGGAATTTTACATTTTTAAGTAGCTTTTTACTGTCTGCATAAAGTACACCAAATTTAGCCATTTAAATGAACTTCCTTGGCTTATGATGCATTTATAAGCTTTATTCCAGTATACTCTGTAGGGTTCCTCTTTTTGATCATTTCATATCTTTACAAAAATAGAACTCCATTCAACTAGAACTGTCTTAGTTCCCTTGTTGCATCACGGTATGACCTTGGTATGTACATATTCTCTCTTCAAAGTGGCCCCTTACAAAAGGACTCTTAATGAGATGGTGAATAGAAACTTAAAAACATTTGTTGTATTTACTTTTTAAACTTGGTCTGAATTTAAGAAATCCTCATTGAAGTTCCAGTTCATCTCTAATATTCCAGTGAATTTGCCAGAAAACAAACAAACAAACTTCCCTGTCGTGTAAGTGAGCCATGGAAGATTAAAATGCTCCATGATTAATGCACACAGTTCTCAGCACAGGCCGCCATCTGGGCTGCATGCAGCCTGTCGCTCTTTAATGAAGCATCGTAATTGCTCTGGAGGCTGCAGGGCAGGAAAAGGGATCAGAACTCAGCTCCGATTCACCAGCCGAAGCTATCCTTGGGAGCGCGTTGGCCAGCTCTTTGGTGATCTTAGCTGCTGGTGAGCACAATTAACACGGAAAACCAGAGACTGAAATAGGAGAAGAGTTTAGGATTCTCTCACTGTCCCAGTCCACGGGTGAGCAGCCCAGGGCTAGAAGCCAGCCCAGCCCACATCCCCAGACGGTGCTCCTGTGGTCCAGACAGCAGGGGCAGCAGGGGCAGCAGGGGCAAAGCCACACTCCACCCCCCTCAGCACGGCTCCTGGGACCGGCCGCACCATTCCTCCTTTAGAATCCTCATGGGCAGAGTCTAGCCCGTAGGCATGCTCCAAAATGGCCATTACCATGTCTCTGATAGAGTCTTCTCAAGCCCTGCATGGTGGCGCTCTCCTGACTCAGAAGGTGGAGGGTCTCAGCTGCAAGGCCAGGTTGGGCAACTGAGCAAGACCGTCTCAAAAGGAAAAGAGCGGCTGGGGCTGCAGCTCCATGGTGAGCTGACCTCCATGCCCTAGGTCCTGGGTTCCACTCCCAGCTCTGAAAAAGTCCTTTCAACACGGAAGAAAGGGAGAGAGTGGGGAGGGAGGATGGTGCAGGAACGTCCTCAGCCGCCTGGCCGTGCAAGCCACGGGGTTCTGCAGGGGGCGAGCTATGCCAGGGGCTCTGGGAGTCAGCAGGTGTGGTCAGGGCTGGGCGGGTCGGTGCTGGGTCAGTGGCCTCCATCGGCTCCCTGCAGGGACGCGGTAATCACCCAGGAGGGTCCTCAGGATCCCGGCAGAAGCGCCCCGAGCAGCTAGCGGGCAGCATCCTACCTCTGAGAGGCTTCGAGATCGGGGTGGGCCATGTCACCTGCACCAGAGCCGGGTCCCCTTCCTTGCGTGGTGAAGGGAAAGAGAGTAAAGAAGTCTTCCAGAAGCCCTGGCCACTTCCTAGGGGAGACAAGGATAAGATGGAAAAGAGCACTGCCCACCCTCAGATAGGACAGGACGCGGATCGCACGCCCTGGCCACCGCACAGCTCAGGAGCTTTGTGTGACGCAGCCTCCGCGACATCCAGCAGTGGAGACTGGCCATCCCAGAGCAGGTGCACGTCCAGCCATGGACAGCTGGTAGGTGTGGAGCCCGGGTCTGAACCCTGCAGCGCACTCAGCCTGCAGTCGCCACAGCGGCAGTGACGGGCTCCGTGACCACAGGGTCACAGGTCATGCCCACAGGGTGCTGAGCACACACGACACACACTCAGAGGTGCCCAGCAGAGTGGACTGTGTGGGTGTGAGTCCTCCAGGGTTCTTGGTCGTTGAACCTTGAGAGACCCGATGACTCAAAGGGAGGCCGCCACGGGGTGCAGAGAGAAGGCAGCCGGGAGGCCAGCACTAGGAGATGGCCCTGGAAGGCGCCAAGCAGGCCGGGCGCAGGGACACAAAGGGCCATGCCAGGGCAGGTCTGCAAACACACCCTCTGCCTCAGGTCACTCTTGCAAAGAATTCCTGAGGAGGAAGAAGTTAAGCGCTGCCCCCCAAGCTCCAGCCAGACCCCAGGGGGGGGTTACAGCTGGCGAGAAGCAGGCAGGGGCTTGTGGTGGGCTGGGTGGCCCAGCTGGCCAAGTCCCTGCAGCAGGCCAGGGCCAGGGGAGCCAGCCTTGGAGAGAGGAAGGCAGACCAGGTGGGCAGGTGTGAGGGGAGCAGAGGCGGAGCAGGCAGAGGGTGGAAGGCCACCCAACAGGTCCGTCCCACGGCTCGCGGGCACTGGTCCTGACTCTCAGGGCGCCGCTGCCAGGGGACGCACAGAAGGGGTGCTCCGGGAAGGCCCTGCTAAGTGCCGTGGCAGCTGTCCCCACTTTCTACTGCCGTGACACAGGGATCACCACACAGGCATCAGGCACGGCCTCTGAGCGTGCGAGTCCTCGTGGGGACGGTGGGACGTGCGCGGGCACTCCGAGGCAGAGGCAGGTGCTGGGGCAGCTGCGGTCTCCTCTGAGGAGCAGGCCACTTGCCAGCCCACTGAGGGCTGTCTCTGCTGCCTGCACGCTGGGGGCTCTGCCTAGCTGAAGAGGCCACCTGCTGTTCCCCGCCAAGTGGCCTTCCCCACAATGTGGCAGTTTGCTCCTTCAAGGTCGCGGGGAGCAGATGTCTCTGCTGCTCAAATCTCTGAATTCTCCCTTCTTCTCTCTAGGTCCACCCAGGACAATCTTCCCCTTGCCCAAATCACAGCCAATGACCAGGGACCTTGATAATACTTGCAGTTGCTGCAGTTTGCAATATAAAGTGACCAGTCATGACAGTCACGTCCCTGTGGTTTCAGGCTCTGTGTCCCTCTGGAGGGGAGAGAAGACGGGGCAGGTCCAGCAGGGGCAGGACTCTTGGGAGCACCGCAGAACCCAGCTCCCAGGACCCAGAGAGGCACCGGCTCCCCAGGTGAGCGAGGCCGGCCCAGCAGGCAGGGGAGAGGCAGGGCTGGCGGCAGGAAGGTCCGGCTAATGGCAGCGTTGGCCAGACCGAGAGCCCACAGGAGCTGGAATGAGCAGTTTGTGTTTCATGCTATAAAAAGCAACCCTAAATTCAGTAATAGGATCAGATTTTATAGTAAAATTCAGAAGAGCAAAATCAATCCATAATTATATTATAAAAAACAAGAGGGTCTAAAAATAGGGTTCTGAAAATGGGCCTTAAAGTAAGCAGCCACCCACTTCCTACTCCCTGGGGCCCTGAGGCCTCAGGGCTGTGGACAGTGTGCTGCCCGGCTCAGTATGCCCTGGTGGCCACTGTGCCTGTGAAGTTCATGTCAAGATGAACGAGAAGTCCTCCTCTTGTCGGCCTGACCCTGCATGACTAACCTGATGGCCTCAGGCCACCACCCAGCCCCACTCGCTGTGGCGGGTCATTCAGCAGGTCAGCTAAGTGGAGGGGCTGGAGGGAAGCCAGGGGGCAGCCGGGCAGGGAGAGAAACGGGGAAAGTGGGATGCCCACCGCCCAGGGTCCAGACAGCCCACAGCAGCCGCTGTCACCTCCCCAGGGTCTTACCCAGCTTCACCCAGTTCTTAAACTTTCAAGAATAACAAGCAAAAAGCTTGATTTCTTTCTTGTCCCCTTCTTAATTCCACGGAATTCTGAACAATGGAGCGTCAGAGCCCCCAGGAGACAGCACCGGGAAGCTCTGAAAGGTAGGGCCTCATGGGGTCCCTCCGACGTGCACAGCTGCCCACCCACATGGTGCTGTCCTCACCCTGCCCAGAGACTGGTGGGGCTGCCCTCCGACTCGGCTGTCCTGGCCAGTGAGTGTCCGCCCCCACTGTTGGAGAACTGGGGTTTACCCAGGGCTTTGCTTACCGAGGATTTTGCAGATGGAAATCCACACACGAGCTTCATTGGGGCACATAGGGCACATGGGGCACATAGAACTTGCGCCTACCCTGATGGCACTTTAATTAAATTTCTGATCTTGCCAGTTGTCTTCCAAGGCTCAGGTCAGCAGGTCCCCAGTCCACAGGGTGTGTGCTGGTCTCAGAGGTTTGCATAAATGCTCATTTTCTTGAGGTTTCTAGAAAGCACACCCACCTCCTGGACTCCTCCAGCACTTATTTATTTATTTATTTATTTATTTGGTGCTGGTGCTGGAACCCAGGGCCTGGAGCGTGCTGAGCACATGCCCCGCCACGGCACAACCCAGCCCAGCACTTGGTACACTCCTCCTCCCTCCGCTACGTTATCCCAGAAACGGCCTCAAATTCTACCTGAATCTGTCAGCCACCTTCCACTTATAGTTCGGATTTAGAAACAGGAGATTTTTTTTCCCCCACAAATAGTTTACAGTGAAAACTTACCATCAAGCTAGATGTACGTGTTATTTGTAACAAGTTTTTGTGGTTAAAGTGAGAGTCCCTAAGTAAGAAGACATCTTAAGAAATCTTCACAATGAGCTTTGCTTGATGTTGTAGTTGTTTATTTTATAACTACTAGAGCACCCCCTTATGCCATCTACTCAGACGCCCACATGTATTTTGGGGTCCACAAGGACAATTTACCATGTGATTTTGTTGTAAATGTGACTTGTGGATTCTTGGTTTTGCTATTCAGTTGCGCTGTTTAAATGTTTGTATTTCAAAACATTAAAAATTATGTCACCAGCATCTTCCACTTTCATCATTTTGAAGACTGAAATTTCCTTTGGCCCAGCCAGAGCATTCATCATGTGGAGGCCAGAAGAACACTTTAAACATGAATGTTTCATGCATGCTTTCTCAGGAAACTCGTTGAGAACATGTTCCACAAATTAAACCAACCATGGAAGACATCATGGGTCAAGAAATACAGGCTCAACAAAGACATCATTCAAAATTGAAGATTAAATAAAAACCTTCTGAGATAAGCAGAAAGAATTCTGACTCTGAAACCAGCTTACAGAATTTACTAAAGAAATTCTACATGCAGAAGAAATTAAAAACAAATCTCAGTGCTCACAAAAGAACAAATCTCATTTGGACAGTAGCTAAGCAAATGAGAAACAGGACCAATTTAAACAATATAAATAAATAAAAGCAGCAGGAATCATGAAACATCTCTGCAATAAGATTGAACATAAATGGTCTCACCTCTCTAATTAAAGGACATAGGCTGGCAGAACGGATTAAAAAACAAGACCTAACTATATGTTGTTGACCAGAGATGCATCTTACAGACAAAGACAGCCACAGGCTGAAAGTGAAAGGTTGGAAATCGACAGACCCTGCAAATGGAGCCCCAAACAAGCAGGAGTAGCTACTCTCAAACCCGACAGAGCAAATTTCACAACAAAACGAGTCACAAGAGACAGAGAAGGATATTTCATCTTGGTAAAGCAAATCCTAAGAGAAGACATTACAATGAATATTTATGCCCCCCACCTGTGGGTGAAATGAATACATAAAAGAGATACTACTCAAACTGAAGGCCCAGACAGACCCCATACAATGACACTTGGTGATTTCAACACACCTCTCTTACCATTAGATAGGCCACCCAGACATGACTCAGTAAAGTCTCTTTGAACTGGACAAATATTATAAATCAAATAGACCTAACAGATGTCTATAGAATATTTCATCCAACAACAGCTGAATAGACTTTCTTCACAATAGCCCATGAAACATTCTTCAAAATAGATCATATTTTAGGCCCCAAAGCAACTCTTAGCAAATCCAAAAAAAAAAAAAAAACCATATAATTCCTTGCATCTTATCAGATCATAATGGAATGAAATTAGAAATTAATACCAAAAAACCCTACAGAAACTATATAAACACATGGATATTAAACATCACTCTTTTATGATGAATGGGTGATAAAGAAATCAAGGAAGAAATTGAAAAATTCTTAGACTCAAATGAAGGTGATAATATAACACACCAGCACCTCTGGACCACTACAAAGGCAGTTCTCGGAGGAGAGTTTCTAGCTATGAGTGCCTACATAAGAAAATCAGAAGGATCCCAAACAGGCAACCCAATGAAACATCTCAAGTCCCTTGAAAAAGAAGAACAAACCAATTGCAAACCCAGTAGAAGGAAGGAAATAATTAAGATCAGAGCCAAAATCAATGAACTTGAGAATAAAAAGCAATACAAAGCACTGATGAAATAAAAAGTTGGTCGTTCGAAAAAAACAAAACAATAAGATTGATAATCCCTTAGCCAAACTGATCAAAAGAAAAGGGGAAAAAAACAAAGTAATAAAATTACAGATGTTGAAAGGAGAAATCAGCACAGACATCTCAGAAAGCCAGCAGATCTTTAGGGACTATTTTGAAAGCTTATGCCCCAATAAATGGGAAAACTTAGAAGAAATGGATACATTTGTAGCGAATACAACCTTCCAAAAGTGAGTCAGAGGACACAGGAGACCTAGACAGCTTGTGACTCATAATGAGACAGGAGCAGTGATAAAAAGTCTTCCAACAAAGAAGAGCCCAGGATCAGGTGGTTTATCAGCTGAACTCCACCAAACATCTGAAGAAGAACTAATGCTAATATTCCTCCAATTAACCCAGGAAGTAGAAAGAGATGAGACACTTTCAGATTCATTCTACAAAGCTGGTGTCACACTCATACCAAAACCAGACAAGACCACATGCAGGCAAGAAAACCACCCACCCATATCCCTGATTAGTAAGATATTAGCAAATTGTGTTTACAGTTTACATATATGATGTACACATTGACAATATTGTACATCATGACCAAGTTGGCTTTCTTCAGAGATGCAAGGTTTAGTATATGCACAATAATAAATGTGACTCATCACATTAACAGAATTAAAGACAAAAGTCACTTAGTGATCTCAGAGATAACACAGAGGGCTTCAACAAAGTCCTGTGCCCATTCGTGATAAAAACACAGAAGAATTTAGGGATAGAAGGAACCTGCTTCAACATTATAAAGGCTGTATGTGAAACCCAAAGCCAACCCCATAGTGAATGGGAAACCCTAATGCATTTCCTTTATAATCTGAGACAAGACAAGGATGTCACTGTCACCACTCCTACTTAATCAGTGCTGAAAAGTCTTGGAATTGAACCATGCAAGTCCTTAGGAAAACGTGGGGTCAACAGTCCAGGTTTTAGGCACAGGCAACGGCTTTCCCGTAGGATCCCCGAAGCTCAGGAACAATGCCAAGAGTTAACAAATGGGACACATCACAGTACAAGGCTTCTGCTCAGCAAAGGAAACACTGAGGAGGGTTAAGAGAGAACCGCAGAATGGGAGAATATCTTGCCCAGCTTCTCCTGTGACAGAGCATTAATGTCTAGAGTATGTGAAGAACTCAAAAAACTTTCTACCAAAAAAATCTAATAACCCAATTAATAAGTGGGCAAATGAACTAAGAAACTCTTCCCAAAAGAAGAAATAAAAATGGCCAACAAATGCGTGAAAAACGTGCGACATCGTTAGCAATCAGAGAGATGCAAGTCAGACTACACGCAGTCTTCAGGGGTCCACATCATGACACCGCTGGAGGGGAGGAGGAGAAACAGGGACGCGCTGCACTGTCGGGGGGACGTGAACTAGTGCAGCCTCTGGAAGTCCATGTGGAGGCTCCTCACAGACTGGGCTTGGCCCCCACATGGCCCCACTGTTCTGCTTCCCGGGATTTACCCTGAGAAGGAAGCCATCTTCTACAGCGAGACACGCACACCCACATTTATGGCAGCACAGATCCCAACAGCCAGACCATGGAGCCAGCCTAGGCGTCCATCAGTGGGTGGACGGATAAGAAAAATGGGCTGTGTGCACACACAATGGAGTTCTACTCAGCCCTGAAGAAAAATGAAGCTACGTCATGTTCAGGAGAATGGATGGAACTAGGGACCATCATGTTAACAAAATAAGCCAAACTCAGAAGGTCAAGGGTCGTGTGTTGTCTCGTAGGTGGAAGTAGAGAGAAAAGGAGAAGGAAAGGTGGGGGACCCCTAAAAATCAGAGATCAGCAGAGCAAAGCCCCGAGGGGCGGGAGCTGGGAGGGCGGGCCAGAGGACCTCGTGCACTGAGTACTGTGTGCATGTGGAAGGTGTGACAGACCCACGGCAGGCTCCACTCCAGTGTGTCAGTAAACCGTGTCGGGAGACGTGCTCAAGAGAGAGGTGGGGTCCCCGCTGCTGGGGAGGCGGTGCCCAGGACCCCAGCCTGCGGTGCCCCTGCCTCTCCAGAGGGGCAGCACGCGCACGGCCGGCCACGTCTGCCCAGGAGAAGCGAAACGCAGCTAACACACCAGTGTGTTGAGTCGCACACTCTGGTTCAATTGCTTTGGAGTGGGATCAGAACACCAGGATTTCTCCAAGCTCCCAGGCAGAGGAGCATGAGGGCCTGCCCCGGGTTTCCCAGTCACAGCCAGGGGGTCCCTTCCCGCAGGAGGGTGACAGCCACAGGTGAAGGAGCAGCCGAGGGGCCGGAGCGCGAGGAGGGGAGGAAGCTTCTTCATCACAGAAAGTCACAAGCACATTATTTAGACGTGTGGAGGTGATAAAGGCAGGTCAGAGCTAGGCCCTGCAGAGGACCGGAGCTGGGTGGAAGGGCCGGTCATGAAGACAGCCAAGGAGTTCCACTTCCTGGTAAAGTCGCCTGGGGCGAGAGGGTGTATCATCACGAGGACAAGCTTGGTGGCAGTGGCAGTGGGCAAGTCCGTGTTGAGCAGTGGTGCTAGGAAGGACACAACCAGGCACCCAAGGCCCGGCTGCCATCCAGCGCTGGGGCTCCCCATCCGGAAAACAGGGGCACCAGGCCCTGACGGGAGCTGCGGCCGGTCTGCAGGAGGAAACACCGCTCCTGGTGGGCACTGGTTCTTGCTCCCTCGAGGTCACCCCAGCTGCCTGAGCAGAGCAAGCAGCTCACTGTCTGCCCCGAGGGAGCCGGAGTGGCTGTCTGCTAATGCAGCTTCCTCCAGGTCCAGGCCTTCTCCCAGATGCTCCCGGGCCAGGTTCTGTGGAGCCAGCACTGTCCCAGTCACTAAGGTTGGTACACCCTTGGTGCCCAGGGACAGAGGAGTGGATAAATAAAAGGCAGCATACATACATAGTGGAGTATTAGTCAGCCGTAAAGAAGAATGAGATCCTGCCATTTGCAGCAAAACATACTCCTTTCCCTCTGGTTCTGAAACTACCAAATATTTCTTTCTGGATTGATGTGGTAAAAAATATGTGACCTAACACCACTTTAACTACCTTGAAGTTCAGTGGCGTCAGGCACATTCACACTGTTTCACCACTCATACGACAGAACAGATCGGGAAACAGGCAGGCAGGCAGGCCACAGGCTCCAAAAAGGGCTTTATCAATATAGAGGCCACTGCGTGAAATCAACCCCAGAAACATCCCAAACGTCCCAGAGAAAGGGAGGCAGGGCAGGCCGAATGGAGGTTCAAACCTAAGGGCCAAAGGAACAGAGCCAACCAGAAGGTTCTGGTTTGAACCCAAGGCACTTTCCTAGTACCTAACACAGTAGTGACCAGTGCCCCTACCTGAGACCCTGGAGACCCTCTGGATGAGACCCTGGGGGCACCCTGCTCTGGGCCCTCTCACGGGAGCTCTGTTTCTCACTTGAATCCTGCTCCTTTCACTCTCACCCGTCTGTGGTCTGTGGATTTCATTCTTTGAATTCGTGAGACAGAAACGGGCAGTAGGCTGCGGGGTCTGCTGCCGTCCTGGGGGCGTGGCCTCCTCTGTGGTGGTGGCAGAGAAGAACCTGCGTTCCAGCTGCAAGCTGCAGAGCTGGGCTGGTGGTCACGCTCCTGCTGTGACCAGCACTGAGCTCCAGAGCAGCTCCCAGGGGCGGAGGGCTGTGGCATGGGCAGACCTGCCTGCTGCAGAGCAGAGAACCAGTTCACCCCAAACCTCGGCCTCACGACCACCAGCGCCGTCCACCTCGAGGACTGGTCTGTCTTTTCCAGCTGAAGCCGTTTCCCCTGAAGCACTAGCTGTGGCTGCTCCCCCACCCACTCCTCCCCCTTCCGTGAGAGGTGCAGCGGGGGAACCCCATGACAGTGCTCCATGGTACTTTTCCTCCACTCTAGGCTTACTTCACTTAGCACAATGTTTTCAAAATCATTACTATTTTTACATATGTTTTGCCCTTTTGAGTACATTTAGATGATTTTCAGTTAAAACTGAGAGAATAGTCTTATAAATTACAACAGATGAAAGACATTTTATCTCCCTACAGGACAGGAGAGCATTTCTGAGCCTTCTATAAAGTAGGCATAGACAGAACATTTCAAAGTGGGTTCTATAAAAACCCGTGACCTGATCACGGAAAGCTGCCAAGTGCCGTGAACAATGTGGGATTTCTAGTTATCGTCCACGTTCAGAGGGCCAGTCATTGTATTTCCTTGGCCGAAGAGGAGTAGCATCGGTCTATATTAAAGTTACTGTTCAAATAAGTCTTACAAATTGCTTTCATTATTTTATTGGTAATGTTAAGCATCAAAGAACCTGCTTTATTTTTTTCTGAAAGAAAACTGGAATTAAAATCATGGATTCTTTAGAGAAACAGAACCAGAGAGAAGGGCGTGTAAGCAATGAGTAAGTAAAGAGGGAGACTTCTTAGCCCAGTCCTTTCAGCTCACCCTGGCGGGGCTCAGCTGGGGTCGGCCCCTTTCCTGGTTACCCACCAGAGGGCGTGGCAGGGCGCCCTCTCACTCAGGAACGCCCCTCAGGAGGCAACAGGACTCAGATTCTCCTGAGACTCGCTCCTGACCCACATCTCAATGGCCAAAGGAAGAACTTCAAGAAGAAAAAGGTTCAGAGAGTGAAAGTTTCAGTGCAGACATGAAATGAAAGAATGTGTGGTCTCTCGAGAGGGTGGTCAGAGTAGTGGACACAAGAGCCCTGACCACCAAACAGGAGAGGGACTGGAATCGGCACTTGGCTGTGTTCATGGTAGAGAACCAGTTCACCCCAAACCTCGGCCTCACGACCACCAGCAGACAGGGAGCTATAGTGTTCAACGTTTTCCCTGATTATTTGGGTCTTGCTTTCTGAGACCCTGTTTGTCCCTTCTGGAGCGTCGTACAGGTGAACTCTGCTATTTCTGTGACACTGGCACTCACCATACCCACATGTTTTGGAGTAGGAATCACAATGAGACATGGCTGTTCCGTTTTTCCACTCTTCACCCCGAGAGGTCCTGGCCCACCTGACTCTTCACCGTGTGCTGGGCATGTCAGTGCACAAGGCACCATGCGGTGCCCCAGGAGTGAGGATCAGCTGGGGTCATCCTCAGCAAGTCCTCTCCCACTGGGAGGCAGACACACACCCAGACTCAGTCTCAAACCTGCTTCACCTGGGAGCTTCTGAAAGTCCTGGTTTGGGTCCCACTCCAGAGCCATTGAACCAAACGCCTGGGGGGAATGTGTCCTGGGGGAGCACACATCCTTAATTTCCTTAAGTAGCTTTAATCTACAACCAGGGTTTAGAAATGTTGGTTTGAACAAATAACTAAGCTTTACTTAGTGAGCTCATTGAAAGGGAGTGTTAGTCAGAACTTGCGACAAAACAACCCAGGTGACCAACTTGAATGAGGAGAGGTTTGTCTTGGCTCCACAGTGGCGTGGCCCTGGTGCCTTTGGGCCTGACCCACAGGCAGAACAGCTGGTAGGCAAGGAGAGGCAGGAAGGGCGGGGTCCCAGAGCCCCCTGAGGGCACGTCTCCAACCACCTCGCCTCCTGAGGTCCACCAGCCCTAGCAGCACCAGCAGCTGGGCACCAGCTGTTCCATACGTGGTGGGCTTTTGGCGAACACTTTAGATCCAAATATCCTGTCCTGTCCCCCAAAGACTCAATCCATCTCACAGTGCAAATGCGTCCAATCCACCTCTGAGAGCCCACGTGTTAGCAGTTTCAGCATTGCTCATAGCCGTATGCCCCTGGAAAACATAAATAACTTACAAAATTCACACACTCAGTGGCACAGGTGTGTTGTGGTACATTCCCACTCCAGAAGGGACAAACAGGGTCTCAGAGAGCAAGACCCAAATAATCAGGGAAAACGTTGAACACTGTAGCTCCCTGTCTGCAACTGGGATGCACATGGAGGTGTGGTGTGGGCCCCACAGGCTTGGGCAGCACTGCCGCCAGGAGCTTGCCCTGGCCGCCCACATGGCCACTCCTGGGCTGTCTGCCCCCTGTCAGTGGCTTTCCTTGGCAGATGCCCCATGTTCCCGCATCTTCAGTTTCTTGGGGTCTGCACTGAAGCTGCAGCTTTACTCCCATGGTGCCACACATGGCCCTCCAGGGCTGCCTGCAGGGACGCTAGCCCTGCCACCTGCTGCCTGGCCTCCCAGACCTGCCTTTGGAATCAGTGGAAACCTGTGGGACCCTGTAACCCCAGGACCCACTTAGCGTGCCTGTAGAACTAGCACTGCAGGGTGAGTCCAAGGTCTGCCACTGGCTCAAACAATGGCTAGGCCCCCTTGGTCCATGGCTGCCATGGCCCCTGAGTGCCTGAAGAACTGAGAATGATGACATGAGTCCTGGGAAAACAACTCCCCAGGCAGCCACTGCAAGTAGAGCACCCCAGGGCTCTCTTCCAACTTCTCGCCTTTATACTGTTGAGCTTGCAATGTGTGGTGGTCACTGGTTACCGAGATGTGCTCCAGCCAGCTTTCCCATTCTCTTGGTGCAGACTACTTGGTTTTGTTTTGTCTGTTTTTTTTTTTTTAATGGTGCTAATCTCTGTAACAACCATACCCTCCCTGGCCACAACTCTATATATGTTCCCTTTCCATCAAACTTTAAGGTTTTCAAAACTTCTCACTGGTTTTTGCTCTAGATTCTCACTTTAAATATGGCTAAAAGCAGTCATCAATGTCCATGCTGCAGTCTGGACACTGTGCTGCCTTGAAATGTTTTCCACCAGATAAACCAGTCCATCACCTTCACCTTTAAACTCAGACCACACAAAGTCTCAGGGCATGGACAAAATATAGGCAAGTTCTTTGCCAGAATGTGGCCTGAATGTTCTCTGCTGAGAGCCATTGCCAAGTAGGAATGACGCATCGAAATTTCCTTGCCAGCGTACCCCATGTTGCTTAGAGGAAGGACTCGTGGAAATGGACATTTGAAGTGACATTGCATGTATGTTTGAGAAAGGTGACCCTGCTCAAGGACCAGGGTGGATCCGGGTTTAAGAAGGATCCTACTGGATTAGGGCGGATCAGGTTTTAGGGAGTATCCCGCTCCTAGGGCTTAGGGTGGTTCCAGGTTTAAGGTGTACCCTGCCGGGAATAGGGCGTATCCTGCTGATTAGAGCCTGGTGGAGTAGGTGAATTTTGTGGCAGAATGTAAATTTTCCCGAGAACGTGTTTGTAGAGTGCCGGTGTGAGTTCGGGAATAAAGAATTGCTGTTTGAATCTACAAGGCTGTGAGTGGCTCGTGATTGTGTGCCCAGCCAGACTGCGGCCGTTCTCTACTCCAGTTCCCAGTGGAGTCCTCCTTCCCTTCTGAAACCTCACGAGCAGTCTTCACTATCTGCTAATCTCCAGTCAGAATTGCCTACTAAGCTCTGTTTACAGCACTCCAAGCTTTCTCTAGGCTTTATCTCTAATAAATGTTTGGAAATTTCTCCCTCAAACCAATTACAAAGTCTTATGAACCACATTCAGGGATGGTCAAGCAATGACCCTATTCTGGGTGCCAAGTCTCTGTGCTAGTCAAATCCCATTGCTGTGACAAAGTACTTGAGAAAACCCATCTATAAGGAGGAAGGTCTGTTTTGGCTCAGTTTCAGAGGTTCCGGCCCCTGGTTGCTTGGCCCTGTGGTGAGGTGGAGCATCATGGCTGTCAGCTACTCAAGGACAATTTTCAAGGAAAAAAGGTTTTGTTGGAAAGCCAGCCCCTGAAGAATGTCAGAGGCCATCACCAACAAAGATCGTCCCAGGGAACTCAGGGCACAAAGGGCCTTTATAGGGAGGGGGGGGCGGCAAGAGTAGGGCCTTTGTCATCCAGGGCCATTGGCTCTCCTCTTCTGCCAGAGTATTCTTAAGCTCACAAGGGGCTTTTGTCTCCAGGCGTCTCTACAATTCTTTAGATAAACACAACATTTCCCTGCAAGTTAAACATTACTTTTTTTTTTTGTAGTTGTAGGTGGACGGAATACCTTTATTTTGTTTATTTTTATTGGTGCTGGGATCAAACCTAGGGCCTCATGCATGCTAGGAAAGCACTCTACCACTGAGCCTCAGCCCCAGCCCCTACGTAACTTAATTAAAGAGCAAGCCCTCGGGTCCTTGGCCCACACTCCGATGTCACCTGAAGAGCATCAGGTGCTTGGGTCCAGTAAATCCAGGGGAAAGGTACTGGTTGGTAAGTTTTATGACTCTGTCTTCTGAGCTCCCCTCCCAGGAAGACCCACCCTGTGGCTACCCCTCAAGATAAAGAAGGCTCTTTCCCTGGAGAACAGGAGGATGGCGAAGGGTGAGTTTTACCCACTCAGTGGCTTGGGCCAGCGGGAGACTAAAATATATTGCTCAATTGTGTGACCTTTACATCAGTGAAGTTAAAAGAACTAAACCAAGCCGAGAAAGCAGATGAGGGGCACCTGGGATGCAAACCCTGCCAGGGAGGAGTCACTAACGGCCACCAGAGGAAGGAGAGGGCATTAACGTGGGGCCAGAAAGGGTGGAGAGGGACTCGTGGAACCACAGGGTGGGGAAGAGTCCAGGCATAAAAGGTGGCTGGTGGAGGCTCCCGAGGGAAGGACAGGAAATATGGCTTCTCCCACAAAGAACCTTGGACCAGGCCCCGCAGGTGGACTGCAGAAGTGGCCCAGGTCAGGCGTGCACAGAGGACCCCAGGAGGGCGGCCAAGCTCCCTGATGCCAGGGATGGCTGTTCCCACTACCAGTTAGTAATTCACTCCTGTCTTTTACTTAATTCAGTAGTCAGCCTAGCTTCAGGTCTAGGGCTCTTTATTTTTTAAATTTGTTCTAATTAGTTACACAGTGTTTGAGGTCTCAATGGCAACAATTGTTTGAACTGTCCTTATGGGAAGACTCTATGCCCCCTTAACCCTGATTTCCCAAAAGCCTTTGTTTTCATCTAAGTTGCCCGAGGCAGAGGGGAGGGGTGGGGGCGAGGGCTTAAGTGCACAGGTGTGGGAGTGGGAAAGGTGCAGCCCAAGCACCAGCTGCAAACACACACACACCCACCCACCGTGTCCTTGATAAGGCTTGGGGTCTGTGTCCTACCCATCAACACCTCCTCCTCAGCCAGCACCTGGCCCCGAGGCAGGCACATTGTTGGAGGCAGGGTGGGTCCTAACTACCTAAGGCAAATGGTAAGACAACCTCGCCCCCTCTGACACTCCTTAGCTCAGTGTGGTGCTGGACTCAGGCATGGGTCAGCCATCTCCTGGACCCTGCCACCTGGGGACCCCTGGCTAGGAGCACATCAGGCTTTTCCTGGTCCATCACGATGGAGCTTTTCTTTCTGCAAGGGTGTGAGTGAAGCAACACCCAGGACCTGGAGTCCCCAGGGGCCCTTCACATGCGACCCACTGTGGTGAGAGCCAGCATGTGCCCTATTGTTGAAGCCAGGCCACAGCTTCATTGCCAGAGACCACTGTCCAAGTCCTCCCACTCCTGTCTGCACAAGGCCTCTTTCCACTGAGAAGAGACATCTACTTCCCCTGCCCAGGAGTCTGGCCGGGCTGTGGACTCCCATTCACCAGCAGACTGTGGCAAAAGTAACGCTCTGGGGCCTCTGAGCCAGGCCTCCCATGTCCACTTCAACCCTCTGGGGTCCAGCTGTCATGGAAAGAAGCTCCGATAGACCACTGACTTATGAGCAACCGTGTGAAAAGAGGGAGGCAGGCCTGCTCCCACCGTCCACCCACCTGCTGAGAAAGTCCCCTGGATGCAGCAGCACTGTCAATGCCCCAGCCTCCGGGAGCAGAAGACCAGGACGCCCATCCAGATCTGCAGAGAGGACAACTGTGGCCTCAGTGGCTATGTTGTGGAGCTCTGTGGCCCAGCAAGGGTGAACGGTTCACAGCTGAGCCGGACTTCCTGCTATTTTAATAGAGAGAATCCTAACAGATTTGTTCTCATAGGCTTCAAGTTAAGATGCTGACTTGCTGACTTGTTGGTAACAGAAAATCCAACTCAACTGGTTCAAATTAAGACAGGCACTATTGTCATAACAGGAAATTCCAGGTTAGGGCAGCAGCAGGGTGGCTCATGGCCTGGTGGTGACACCAGCACCCATGCTCTTTCCATGCTGCTATCCCTAGAGCAGAGATGCTCCTCAGCTACTCCTCTCATGTCTGCAAGAAGGCTGCAAGGCACCAGATATCACCTCCAAATACCACCAGCCAGCAGGGAGAGTAGAACATCCCCTCTACTCCTGTTTGAGGAGGAAGTCATTTCCAAATGACCCTCAGCAGGCTTCCTCTCAGAATTCCTCAGCCAGGCTGTTTTAAGCCAATCACTGGGAAAAGAATGCAGTTACCAAGACCAGCTGAGCCAGAGTTTTCCCACCACACAGGGTGGAGACAGGTTAGACAGGAAGGAAGGCAGGCATTCCTGGCACCATGGAAAAGAACCACCTCTGAACAAGTCAGGCGCCGCTGAGAGACATGGAGCCCTTCTCAGTGGCCTTGTATAACGCCCGCTGCCCACAAACCTCACAGTGTGCAAGGCAGAAGGGACCATGAGCGGGAGTGTGGGCATGGGCTCAGGAACACCAGAGTGCCATTACCTAGGGCTGCAGCGGCGCAAGCCTTAGAGACACGGACACCTGTTTTCCCCAGAGCCAGGCATGAGTTGAGGCCCCCCAGTCCAGGTGGCCTCAGCACTCACACTGCCAGGCCAGGGCCAGGCCAGCAGGGACTGGGGAGAAGGACCCCGGCCTTGCCTTCTGTCCCCAGTCTACTGCTGTTGCCTCTGCAGGTGGAGCCACTCATGGGGGCCAACTGCCTCCTGGACACAGAGCCAGGCAGAGGGGGGCAGAGACTGGATGGAAGACGTGAAATCAGCAGTTGGCCCCCAGAGGAGCGTTTCACTGTGTAGTCACTATTATTGTGCACCAGCCCTCGCTCCCAGCCACGAGGTCTAACCAGAAAGGAGGCCAGCACCACTCTGTTCGTCAGTCAGACACCTCAGAGAGCCCTAAGCCCCACACGCGGCTCTTGCCAGCTCTTCCGAGGCTGCTCAAGGGTGCTCCACAAACCACCGTGCGGGAGCAGGAGGCCTGGAAACGGAGACCACCGTGAGGGAGCAGGGGGCCTGGAAACGGAGACCACCGTGCGGGAGCAGGGGGCCGGAAACGGAGACCACCGTGCGGGAGCAGGGGGCCTGGAAACGGGAGACCACCGTGCGGGAGCAGGGGGCCTGGAAACGGAGACCACCGTGCGGGAGCCGGGGGCCTGGAAACGGAGACCACCGTGCGGGAGCAGGGGGCCGGAAACGGAGACCACCGTGCGGGAGCCGGGGGCCTGGAAACGGAGACCACCGTGCGGGAGCAGGGGGCCGGAAACGGAGACCACCGTGCGGGAGCAGGGGGCCGGAAACGGAGACCACCGTGCGGGAGCAGGGGGCCTGGAAACGGAGACCACCGTGCGGGAGCAGGGGGCCGGAAACGGAGACCACCGTGCGGGAGCAGGGGGCCTGGAAACGGAGACCACCGTGCGGGAGCAGGGGGCCTGGAAACGGAGACCACCGTGCGGGAGCAGGGGGCCGGAAACGGAGACCACCGTGCGGGAGCAGGGGGCCGGAAACGGAGTCCATGAGTTAAGTCAAGGCCGTCTGCTAGCTAAGGGCCCAGCGGGCCAGGAGGCTGCGAGCCGCGTTCCCAGGAATCGCTCTTGTAGGACACTGGCACCTGGCCCCTGCTCCTGGCCCCAGCTCCTGGCCCCCAGGGACGGCCCTGCCTGGGGCCTTGGGGCCCGCGGGGCGGCCGACCCGGGACGGGAAGGTGGAGGCCGGTCCTGACCCTCCCACCGGGTCCCAGCACAGTCTGCGCCTGGCCGGGGCGGGCCTAGGGATCCGCTGCGGTTCCGGGGAGCGGACCCCGGGGGCCACCTGCCCGGGCTCGCGCGGCCCCTGCGCAGCACCGAGGGAGCGGCGTCCCCCTGTCTCTCCCCGCAGGCGGACCTCGCCGGCCGTCGGGCCTTCCCGGCAGAATAAAAGTTTTCCTGCCGGAGCCGGAGGGGCAGGCCGCCCGCGCCCGGCAGGCGGAAGCAACAGGGCGGCGCCGCGGCATCAGCGCTCCGCTCCGCCCCGAGGGCCCCGGGCGGCCGCGCCAGGCGCCAGGGGAGCCGCCCGGGCGCGCGCGGAGCGGGCGGGAGCGCGCAGGGCCCGGGGCCGGGGCGCGAGGGGAGCCGCCGGGGCGCGCGCGGAGCGGGCGGGAGCGCGCAGGGCCCGGGGCGGGGGCGCGGGCGCGGGCGCATGCTCACACGCGCTCGTGACGCCGCGGAGCCGAGCGGCCCAGAGGCCGGCTCCAGAGGGGCGGCGGGCGAGGAGGAGGAGACACGCCGAGCCGAGCGCAGGCTCTCCTCGCCGCGCCCAGCCGCGCGGCCAGCCCGACGGAGCAGGCGCCGGGCGGGCTCCGAGCGGCCACTACCGCCGCCGCCGGCCGGGCATGAGCGCGGAGGGGCCGCGGCCGCCCCCCGCACCGCCCGGCGCGCGCAGGCCGTGACCGGGCGGGGGGCGCCCAGCGGCGAGCGGCGCGGCCGGAGGAGCCATGGACTGCAGCCTCGTGCGGACGCTCGTGCACAGATACGTGAGTGCCGGCGGGGCGGGCGGGGCCGGGGCGCCCGGCCGGTCCCCGAGACCGACCCGGCTCGGCCGCCCCCGGCGGGCTGGGCGGCTCCGAGGCCGAGCGCCCCTGGGACCAGCAAAGTGCTGGGCAGGGACCGCTGGGAGTGGGCGCCCTCGGGCTTCCGACGGGGACTTCGGGTGCCCACTCCGGCCCCCTCCCGTCGGCACCCGCTCCCGGCCCACAGCCTCCTGGGTCCCTCTCCAGCTCGGAGTCCTCAGGTCCTTCCTCAGGGCTGGGCTGGGGTGCGAGCGGGCCCCACCGTCCCCCGGGAACTCTTGCGTGGACTCAGAGCCGGGCCCTGGTCTGGGGAGGAGTGGTCAGTCCGGCAGTCGTGTCTGCAGGACCAAGGGCTTGGGGGGAAGTGTTACACTTCTGCAGAGAAAGCTGTGCTTGGGTCTCTGCTTGCTTTTTGGCACCATGGGGGGATTCAGAGTGAAGTTTGGAATCTCTCCCTGAAAGCACCCCGTCAGATCCCGGGGCCAGTGTACCTGGGTTCCTGGGGGATCCACCTCTGTGGCGGGGATGAGCCTCAGGAGAAAGACTTGGAGGGGAGAGGTTCTGTTTTACACCCGGGCAGGGAAACTGGCCTCAGAGTAGCCGGCATTGCTGGCAGTAGGTGGAAAAGGGGTGTGTGTGCAAAAAGAGAAAGAAAACTGTCCAGGGCACTGTTCCCTTGCCTTGTGACAACACAAGGCTTCTTTGTTGCCCTGCGGCAGAGGGTCAGCGGTCAGTCAGGTTGGAAGAGCCCAGTTTGATGCCGAGGGCACTGCCGGGCACTTTGTTTTTCCTGGTGTAGTTACTTTAGGCAGGCTTTCTTCCTTGTGAGCTTCCTTTGAAGAAGAGACCTTGACTGAAGGGGTGTGTGTGCTCCTTCAGGAAACACCAAGCTGGTGCCTTTCCCTGGTTTCATTCATTCACAGAGGCTGGAGAATTCAGGCACCTTGTGTGCACAGAGGCAGCTGCTACTGGGTGGGAGGAAGCTGGGGAGGCCAGCCTGCCTTCTCCTGAGCACAGCCTGGGAGGGGAGGCCCCTGTTGAAGTCCCCAGTCACAGGTTCTGGACACCCAATAGCAGTGGCTGTAGGTTACCAGATGTGTAAAGAAGAAAAAAAAAAAAGCACTTTATGAGGCAGGAACCTTCTGTTTTCAACGTGCCTCGATGACTTCTTTTCTTGCCTCAGTTTTCTCAAAGGGAAATGGAGAAAGGAAGGGTAGAGCTGTCATGTGCTTCAAAGGTACACACTGTTTTTCATGCTAATTTGGTTCTCTTCCAATTCTAACATGAGTGAGAAAAAAGAGGATCAAACTGTGGGAAATAATGTGCATCTGTCTCCGTGAGAAAGGCACAGTGGCACATCTTTCCTCTGGCTGCTACAGGAACTCTCTACCCTGGCTCCCACCTTTCCAGCCAGCCTTCCGATTCTGCGGGGCAGAACCTGTCCCCTGTGGGTGCTGGGCTTATTGCCCCCCTTCCTCCAAGCCTGCGGCCATTTCGGCCATTTCATGCCATGGCAATCTAGATTCGTTTTAGCATTTTTAGTTCCTTTTTGCTACATTATTACACCTGTGAAACCACACTTATTCTTAAACCTAGGAGAGAGATATTCTTTAATATACAGCATATACAATAAGTGGCGATGCCCCTGGAATGCTAATTGTGGGGCACCAGATATTGTCTCCTTATTTCACATCACTGGTGTTATCTGCAGAGCCCTTCTTCATGTTCACACACATAGTGTTTGCAGCTACAACCCTACACTCATGTCTGTGCTATTAAACTAATTTGACTGTTTCCAGAAACAGTCATGATCTTGTAATTTGGTTATCTTCTAATACGCAGGACGAAATATTTTTTACTTTTGCCAGTGAAAAAGAGTCTAGGATCATATGTTCATATTTCCTTGCAGTTTTCTTATGCGACTTGTTTTATGGAAATGAGTGTATAACCTTCTCCTGTTCACATTGAATTCACAGGACAGAGGATGCATCCCAGGTCCTTCTGAAGCATGAGTCCTTAGAAAACATTGCTATATGTATTTTACTCTGGGTTAATTCTAGAGAGAGCGGGTAGGTGAGTGAGAGAATTCTGTTCATTTAGGCCCATACTCCCCAAAGTCTGACATTGGCTGGCTGGCTGTAAGGCACATTTGTATCTACCGGTGACACAATGCTTACCTACCCTGGGGTAGGGTAGTTTTACATTTTTTTTTTTAAACATTTTAAAGGACGCAAGTAGGAGCTTGTGCTGTGTCTTTTGTAGAGATGTGAGGCTGGGGACAAAGATAGAGGTAGTGAACATGCCGAGAGGGAGCTGTGCAGTCTCCTGGGTGACCTGCAGGTTGTGCAGTGGCTGCCGATGGCAAGCACAGGCTCCCACTTCTAGCTGTGTGCCTTGGGACGGTGACACCTTTTCCTTTCTCTGTGTTCTCGTCTGGGGTGGGACCCAGTTTGACGAGGTAGAAGTGAGTTACTGCAGGAAGCAGCTGGGAATGGATGGACCTGGCTCCAAGGAATGTTCCGCAAGCCCGTCACCACCAACTTCTGCGTGGCCTGGTCTCTGGGCAGGTTTTGCTGGGGACAGGAGACAGATTCATTCTGTGGACGGCTGCCCATCAGGCCCAGCCCGCAGGCCCCGCAGCCTTCAGAGTCAGCCTGGGTGGTACTGAGTGTGTGAGCTCAGGTGGGATTCAGAGGCTTCAAAGCAAGGTCGCAGTGGCCACCAGGTTTGCATGGGGCTACGCATCCTAGGCTGGGCCCCTCGTTGGACAATGCGTGCCCCCACTGCCCTTCATGCTCTCATGGCGGGATTTGAATTCTTTTTAGATGTCTGTGCTCCAGAGCTCGACCCTGGCATGTCTGTGGTATTGGTTTCTGTAATTCGGCCTGGATATAGTTTGTTGTGTTTTGCTGCTTGTTGAGGTTTTTGCCAGTTTCTGCCCTACAGTTTTTGCTTTCCAGTATTTCTAACATTCCAAGAGAGCAAAATCCAAGAATGTTAGATACTAAATATTTCTGAGGTTTGAAAAATCCCAAGGCTTCCTTACTCACTGTGGATATTTATTTTTGAAATAAATTGTTACATTGGAATGTCTGTGGGATCCAAGAACTCCCTACGGTTCTGTGTTAGAGAGAGTTAGACCTTCCAGGGTTCCTCCATTCCCAAGCCCTCCTGTGTGCCTGCTGCCTCGGTCGCCTCCTGGCTGGCCACTGAGCGCCATGCTCCACCGAGAGCTTGCCTGCTCTGGAAGACTTGCCCGCTTCTCTCAGCTGTCCCAGCCCCTGTTGTAAAGCACAGAGGCTGTGTGATTTTGGAGATGCCTTCCCAGTCCAGCACTACATGGCACAAGGCCTTCCTGGTGTCCAGCTCTTGTAGTCTACACCACAGGACACTCTGTGAAACCACTTTAACCACGAAGGCCTTCAGGTATTTGAAATAAGTGGGTCCTGAGGGCTATGATCCCAGACTAATGGACGGCCTGCCTCCAGCAGTGTGGACTTGTGAAGTTGGTAATTAGCGGGTGTTTAACAAGGCGCAGCGGGCGGGCTCACCAGGCCCTGCCTGCTCCGGGCTCCTGCAGTCTGCCCTGCCATCAGTGTGTCTTGGGCTTCAGGTTCAGGCCGCCACATGGAGGCCTCTGTCGTCCCTTCAGAACCTGTGGAATGTCTGCTCCTCAGGAACAAGCCACCTTCTATCTCATGCCAGAGGCTGCACTTAAGGACCAGGGAAAGAGGTTTTTGTCATTACGATCAGTGAGACTTCTGGGGACGAGGGTGCCACCCTCAGTTCACAGTTAGTTGAAATTGCCCGAATCCACTGACGGGGAGCACAGTGTGTTGGATGTGGGAAGTCCTGTACCTCCAGGGGTAGTGGGCTCTTCGGCACTGGGGTCATTTCCTCCTGTAGAAACAGGTCAGGGAAAGATTCCCAAGTCTCAGACTCAGTGTTCTTCCAACCAAGTTTAAGCAGGTCAAAGGGCTGTTTATTTGCAGGGCAAACCCACAGCAGTTTTTACAGCCCTCGGATTCAGCAAGGCTGGGCAGGGGCTTCTTCTGCTTTTCTTGGATGCTGTTGCCTGAGAAACACAAAACAGAAGGTCAGGCGATTCTGTACTCAGCCCTGCCCTGGCCCTGCCCCTCCCCCTGTGACCCTGGGCAGGCTGGTTAGTGCCTCGTGCTTGGCTTCCCTCTCTGTGCTTTGAGGGTCTTTCCTGGCACCTCCTGATGGTGTGGGACACTGCCTTGCATGTGGCAGCTGCCCGGTGAGTGGACGCCCTGGTTGGTGTGGATCTGGTGCTTTGGGACTACTGCCCCTGCTTTCTCAACTTCTTTCCATGCAGCCAGTCACCATCCTGGAGCCTGGCTTCAGGGAGGACCGCAGTGGACAGCATGCCCCTCGTGCACCCCGTGGCCCTCTGGTTTGGACAGTGGTGCTCCTCAGAGAGGCCATCCCTGCTGCTGGGTCTCAGGGCCTTCTCCCATCCTGCTCCTGTCCTGGGGGGTGCCGTCTGCCCCGGAGCCTGCGGTCATGCCTGCGGTCAGTCGGGTCTTTCCCAACAGCTTGCTTAAGTTGCTGACTTCTTCTCTCCTCACATCTCATCTCATCTCATCTCATCTCACTCTGAGGTCTCTTCCCATGATTTCTATACCTTCAGGGATGGCTGCAGGGCCCCTCTCTGCCCTTAACTTTGACCTCAGGAGCACTCAGCGTGGCCTCTGTACTCATCAGTGAGTCAGACAGGACAGAGACCTGCCCCTGCCCTACAGAGCTCCCTTGCCCAGGGCAGCAGTGAGCAAAACGGGAAGGTGCTGGAGGCCAGATAATACAGAGTGCAGAGAAGACAGTGGTGTGGGGTGCTGGTCAGAACGGGTCTTGGGTGGCTGCCCTGAGCTGCCCTGAAGGGCTGAGGGTTGACGGGGCCCCAGGCATGGGTGTGTGGCCAGCTAAGAGGCCAGGGAGTGGGCTTTGGCTCTCAGGGCCTTCTTGAGCAGCTTCCTGAGGCTTCGCACCCTACCAGGGTCTCAGCAGACTTTTAGGTCACTTGTTCTCAGGACTGACCTCTGCTCCCTGGACATGTGTGCAGACTTCCCGCAGGTGTGCCTTGCTTTCTTGGGGGGGGGCTTCAAGTTTCTCTGAGCCCCTCGAAGGCGCCTGGTCCTGGAACGGGCGGAGGCTGGTCCCAGGTAGCTGCACCGGCTGCTTTGGCTAGTTTAACTTAAGGCTAGTTGAGTTTCTTGCTGACCCTTCAATGTCCACATTTTCTGGGTTGTTCAAAGTTACCATCAGGCAGTGCTGACCCGCCATACCCCTGATGCCTGAATGGAGGGCGTGGTATCATCCAGTGCTGACTCTGGCTGTCCTGAGCTGCCCACCGAGCTCAGGTGTGTGTGGCCTGACTCCTTTCCCATGGAGAAGGACACGGGCGCTCCTGCTTTGGGTGGCACGTGAGGGCTCTGTGTTACCTGGCTCCTGCAGTGGGGACAGCTAGGAGTCTACTCATGGTAGATGTCCGCAGGGAGCCCTTTCTGCGGGGCTGATGGGAGGGCAGTGGGGCTCCCTCATGCCGCCCTTGGGGCTGGAGCAGCAGACAGACCTGGGCGCTCTCTGTCACTGCATCCTCGGAGCCCAAGGCTGGCGCTGCACCCCGCATGTGCACACTGGGACAGGCCGGTGACTAGCGGCCTTCACTGCTGTCCTCTGTTTCTGAAGTGGACTGGGGAGAAGCTGGCTCTCTGAATAGAAACCGTGTGCTCTTCTCGCCCACACCATGGGACTTGTTGGGGCAGTTGGTTTGTCTGTGATCACCTCTCCTTGCAATGTCCATCTCTTGGGATGCAGTCCGTCACCCTTGAAGACGGAGCCTGGGGCCGTGTATTTCCCTCCACCCCCTCTGACTTTCTGACCCACAGTGTTCCTGCAGCTTCCCTCCATGGCCGTCCTCTGCGGCCTCCCTCCATGGCCGTCCTCTGCGGCCTCCTTCTGCAGCCTCCCTCCATGGCCATCCTCTGTGGCCTTTGTTTCTGTGGTACCAGAGCCCGGCCACCTCTTGGGAGCACGGAGCTCTGCAGCCTGCCCTGGGGAGTCCGCCACGCTTGCTCTTCCTGGGAGGTGGCCCTTTGTCGGCCTTCACACCGCAGTTCCCACAACTGTAGCTGCAGAGTGGATGGAGTGACGACGGTGTCACTGAGGTGGGGTCCTGGGAGGCTGCCTCATTCCAGGTAGTGTTGGGGTGCAGAAGCCACCTCCCCAGGACACAAGCAAATGGCCCCACTTGTGTTGCTCATGCTGTCGCCATGGGGCCCTGGTGGGATCCACGCTGGCCAGGCCGCCTTCAGGTGGGGCCCAGTGGGCTCCTGGACAGAGCCCCGCATCGAGCGCCCGCCAGGCTGCTCACTGCTTCTCCAGAGGCAGCTGTAAGACGAGACTGATGGCACTTGCTGCCTGCTTCCCTGGTGGTGTGATCAGATGAACTAACGTACACGGACGTGGCCTGTACATTGTCCAGTGCTGTCCAAGTAGCTCAGCAGAGAGAGGGCTGTCGATTTCTGTGTATCACATGTGACGAAGGTCAGGTTTTTTTAATTCAAAAAGGGTATGAAAATGAGGGTTTTTTCCCCTTCTTCCTGTTAGGAGAATAGGAAAAGATTTTAAAGAGAAGGCTTTTTGCTTATGAAAAGGACTATTTGGTTGAAAGTCATTAAGTTGTACATTCAAGAAAACAGTGCATCTTGGGGTGTGGCGTCTGTCCTTGACCTACCTGCTCCCCACACCCCAGAAAAAGGAGTAGAGGAAGAGGCGGGTGCAGGAGAGACGTGCTGGGCCTGTGCCCACCGGGCCTGCAGCTGGTGGCTGAGATGCACAGGGACCACGGAGCCTTTTCAGAGGAGGAGGGTCCTTCCTGAGGCTTGTCCCAGACACTCTGTGCAGGAGCACAGTGTTCTGTCTGTCCCAAGATTGCAGAGCCAGCAGTGAGGGGGGTTGGGGGGCTGCCTCTGGCTGGCCTGACACCGACCACCCTGTGGGGTTCTCAGGGTGGTGGGGGTGGCCCTATGCCACTGTGCCCAGAGCAGCCCCCTCGGTGCCTGTTGCCCTAGCACAGTTAATAATTGTTAGCACTGTCCCTTTCTGTACATTTTACACTTAGAGGTCTCTGCCCTCGGGGAGGGCATGTGGGTCGAAAGTCATATGGCCGTCTCTCTAGCTGGAGTGTGAGCCAGAGCCTGGTGAGGCCCCTTCTCATGCCTGTCACCTACTCTGCCACGTGGGGCCTGCTGTGTCTCAAGTCCACGGTGACCCTCCACTCACATCCCCTGCCCTTTCCTTTGATGGTGAATTCACCTCCATGGGCATCTGCTGCCCACACCCCGAGAAGTCAGCACCAAAATCTGCCCATCTTCCTGTGTTTGGAGAGGCCAGCAAGTTCAGCAGATGCTGGGGATAGTGAGTGGCCTCTTGGGGACAGGTCAGTGACTAGCGGCTTCTCCCAGGAGGTGGGAGTGGGCCAGGGCAATGAGAAAAGGAGGGTGTGGCTCACAGAGGGAACCTGGGCAGCCACTGCCTGGCTCTTCCTTCCAGTATCACCATCTTCTCTTCCTTTAAGGGGGACGCTGCCACGGGCCGGGAGAACCCTGGGGTGGTGATCAGAGTTCGAGACATGTTTGCTACGTGGACTCTACCCAGGAAGGCACCGCAGTGGTGTAGGTGCACGTGAGCGGCCGTCCAACTGACTCAGAGGCCCAACTCTGTCTCCTGCCCTCAGGAGAGGACTCGGAGTTTGCCTGCTGACGGTGGAGGGTGCAGAGGGTGAGGGAAGAGCCCAGAGGAACGTCTGTCCTAGGGAGGGAGGACCTGCAGAGTGGCCAGTGAGGCAGGGGCCAGGCAGGTGGCTGTGCAGGCCGCCTGGAGCTGCTGGAATCCCGACCTGGTGGGTATCCAACCCCGGCCGTCGGATCCCGGGTGTTCAGTGCCTACCAGTAGGCTGGCAACCAAAGTCTGCCTCTCACGTGAGCTCAGGCTAGGGTTGGAGAGCGCCTACACCAGCACTGTCACCTCTCCCTCCAGTGCGCCACCACGGGACCCACACTTCGCATACACTCACACAGGCCCGTGCCTCCTGTCCCGGAGCTGTTTCTGGCGCCTTCCTGGCACTGCCCGCCCGCCCCCTCCACGCCAGCATGGCTTATACAGTGCCCAGGGACCTTTCAGACTTGAGGGAGAGCCGCAGCCGGCTAGAGTGGCCTGGGGTGTGGACTGAGCCCTGCTTGTTGCCGTGGCCTCGGAGCCTCAGCTCCTTCCTACGCTGGCAGCCTGTTTCTGCCCTGGTAGTCGGGTGGGCACGCTTGTTGGATTGTAGAGAAAACTGATGCTGAGAGCAGCACTAAGGACAGTAATCCTCATTGTTGCCCTTGAGGATGCTGTCTCCAAGATGCTCTTCCTGGGCTGTAGGCAGCAGTGGTTTGTGGCTGATTGTGTGCCACATCCTCAGCTCTAAGCCGGGTGGGCGGTGTGAGCCTCAGTGTGCTGGCTCCCCACAGGCCAGAGCCTGGCAGCCCCTAGGGCACCCTCTCCATGCTGGAGGCCGGGCGTAGAGGGGCACCCCCTGGGTGCTGGAGCCAGGCGTAGAGGGCTACACAGGGCTCTCTCCAGAGTGCCCCACAGGCTCCAGCTTCCCCTGCTCCTCCCCCTTGGCTTTCCTGTGTCCTGTGCAAGGACCCCGTTTGTGACTCATTCAGCCGAGTCCCCTCCCCAAGCCCATCAGACATGAGCTCTGGGGACCAGGGCTCCAACATGTGAACCTGGGGACGCCGTTCAGTCGGTGGCAAGGACGGCACCGTGTAGACGGTGAGCGCTGGGACAGATGGGACATTCAGGGAGGGCCGCTGGAGAAAGCCTTGTCTGTTCACTGCCTGATCAGCGGCATCACAGCAGGTCCCCTGCCCAATATGAGGAGTGAGTGAGTGCCAGGCGTTGGGGCTGCCACAGGGGCTCCACCACCGTTACTTGTGACCGACCGGCCACCGTGCCTTGGTCCTAAGCGGTGGAGAGTCTTTCCCTCCTTGCTGGCGGGGCTGGCAGGAGAGGTGCTGTACTACGGACGTGGGGTGCCACCTGCTCGGTGCTCTGTGTGGCAGTGCAGGCACACGGCATCTGGCTGGCCCACAGGACAGATGTCACCGTTCTTGTCACATCTTAGCCAGGCAGGAGGCCGCGGCCAGCAACCAGGTCCCCAGGGAACGGAATTGCTCCTGGAATCACTCTTCAGGCCTCCCTGTGCAGGGTGACATCTCACCTGTGGCAAAATCGGGGCATGGCTGTTGGAGGTGGCGTCAGGTGTCCGGCTCTGCCGTCACCTAGATGGTGGAGTCAAGCCAGGCTTGTCAGGACCTGCCCCACGCCTGCGCCCTCACGGTCTTGCAGGGCACTGGGGAGCTCCCACCTGGCTCTAACCTTCGGGGTGAGCTTTTTTGTTATTTTGAGTAACTACAGCCTTGTTATCTGCAGACGCTGGCCTGTAGGGACAGGTCGTCCGTTCCTCATCTTGCAGTCTGGGAGGAGGAAGACTTCTGTGGTTTTCCACTCATTCTACCACCCACAAGGCTGGGATGGTCCATGTTAGCAAAGACCTGGCTGGTGCAGGGCCCAGGGGCTTCTCCCGCTCTGCCAGGTGGTGCCCGCGTGGCCCATGCCTGGTGCGCTGGATGCTGACCCCGGCCCCCAGGATCGCATGGCTGCCCACCTGCCCTCCACCCTGCCGCAGTGCACAGCTTGTCTGTGTCCTTTATTCCCCCTGGACCTTCCTCCTGCCTGGGAAGGAGAAGTCACAAACAAACAGGCAAATAATCTCCCTGCCTCAGAGAAAAGAGGATTTCCTCTGACCTATTTTCAGCAGAGGATTAGGGACAGTGACGTTCTGCCATGGGGTGCCATGTAGGTTTGTGTCGATTTTTCAAGGTCTCAGAGATTGCACACCGAAACCTGAAGACAGTGGTAAAATCGTGGACTGATGGTGGCGTGGAAGACCCGTGGTTTCAGGGAAAATCTAATGGAACACCTCAAATGGGTGTGGAACCCCCAGACTTCCCACTGTCTACAGAAAGCGTATGGCCTGTGCTTATTTGGGTTCAGATAAATATAAAACATTAAAATGTCAGTAACACAATTGCTCAGCAATAATGAAGTGGGCTGGAACTCTGAGGACTCCTAGGTACGGAGAGCCAGGGCGCTGGCCTGGTGGTCAGCGTCTCCTCCAGTGCCATTTCTGATCTAACTCATTCCACAAAATGGCTTTGAAGACCACACAGAGGCAAATCACCAAGCTGCTAACACAGGATCTGTGGTGTGATTATTCCACATACTGATACTCAACATTGATGTTCTCCAGACATTTATTAAGTACCTGCTGTATGCACTGGGGATTCACTGGCAATCAAAATGTGCCAGCCTCCTGCTCTGGAGACACAGTTAGAGCAGTGGTCAGACACAGGGTGGGCAAGCCGTGCACGTGCACTATGTGAGGACAGAGGAGACCAGAGGGTGGTCGGGCTGTGGTTCTGAAAGCGACAGAGCCAGGTCCTGGGGGGCGTGGCCCACAGCCTTGCAGCCACCTGGGAGCACGTGGACAGTGTGGCCATCCAGCCCACGGGGGCCATGAGGACGGGCCGAGCAGGGAAGGAGTGGACACAGAGCTGATTCCAAACTTAAAGTTGCCGTTAAATCAGGTTCTGTTTGGGATGGTGAACAATCCTGGAAGCAGACGGTGGTGATGGCCGCGTCACCCTACAGTGTGTAATGCCGTCAGCGGAACATAGCAAAAGTTCTTACCGTGTGTTCCACCACATGAAAATACCCTGGCCAGGCTGTTACTTGGTCCATCCACCCGTCCCGACCAAGGTTTTGGGGAGGGTGAGCATGTGGGCGCGAGAAATCGTGGAGCTTTGCTTTCTGCTCCCCTGAGCACGCCCGGCTCTGTGACAGGAGTCCAGGTGACCACTCCGAGAGGAGCACTGGAGACGAGCCAAGGAGCAGACGTGCCGTGGGGCAGACATGTCCAGGGTGGACGGCCTCCTGAGAGTTGGGCTGGCCTGTGGGAGCCTTGGCAGCAGCCCCCGGTCTCCAGCTGTGTTAGCCGGGACACTGGCTCCGGGCCTTCTCCTGGGAGCGCCTGGGGAAGGTGGCCCAAGGCGCTGCCTGCGGTTTTCTTCCAGAAGCTGCTGTCCATTGGTTTGAGTGAGTGTCCTCTTTTTAGTCTGTGTTTACCCTCTGTACACAAATCATTCAGAAATAGGTGGTTTGATTTAAAACTCCACCGGAGCGTTGTCCTGAAAGACAGGTTGTTCTCTGAGAAGCAGTCTCCTGCCACTTTCCCGAGGGTGAAAGGGGAGTTTTGTTTTCTACTGAGATGGTCATTCTGTCCCTTTCAAAGGAAAGCAGGGTTACAACAGGCCGGGTCCCTCTTCTGCCGCCTGCTGGTTTTGTTAGTAAGAAACAACTGCAGAGTGGAGCCCTCTGGCCAATGGCGTGCTCCCTATCGAGCAACTGGACATTGGGTGGGGAGGTGCTGTTGGGAGTCGGGACGTTGGGTGGGGAGGTGCTGTTGGGAGCTGGACGTTGGGTGGGGTGTGCTGTTGGGAGTCGGGACGTTGGGTGGGGAGGACTGTCCTGAGTGGGCTGTGGGGGACGACATGGACAGTGATGGTGGGCCAGGCTGTCCTGAGTGGGCTGTGGGGGACGACATGGACAGTGGTGGTGGCCCTGGCTGACCTGAGTGGGCTGTGGGGGGCGACATGGACAGTGATGGTGGCCCAGGCTGTCCTGAGTGGGCTGTGGGGGACGACATGGACAGTGGTGGTGGGCCAGGCTGTCCTGAGTGGGCTGTGGGGGACGACAGGGACAGTGGTGGTGGCCCAGGCTGTCCTGAGTGGGCTGTGGGGGACGACAGGGACAGTGGTGGTGGGCCAGGCTGTCCTGAGTGGGCTGTGGGGATGACATGGACAGTGGTGGTGGACCTGGCTGACCTGAGTGGGCTGTGGGGGACGACAGGGACAGTGGTGGTGGACCTGGCTGACCTGAGTGGGCTGTGGGGGAAGACAGGGACAGTGGTGGTGGACCTGGCTGACCTGAGTGGGCTGTGGGGGACGACAGGGACAGTGGTGGTGGGCCAGGCTGTCCTGAGTAGGCCGGGGTGGACGACATGGACAGTGGTGGTGGGCCAGGCTGACCTGAGTGGGCTGTGGGGGACGACAGGGACGGTGGTGGTGGGCCAGGCTGTCCTGAGTGGGCTGTGGGGGAAGACAGGGACAGTGGTGGTGGACCTGGCTGACCTGAGTGGGCTGTGGGGGACGACAGGGACAGTGGTAGTGGACCTGGCTGACCTGAGTGGGCTGTGGGGGACGACAGGGACAGTGGTGGTGGGCCAGGCTGCCTGAGTTGGCTGTGGGGGACGACATGGACAATTGTGGTGGGCCAGGCTGTCCTGAATGGGCTGTGGGGGACGTCATGGACAGTGGTGGTGGGCCAGGCTGACCTGAGTGGGCTGTGGGGGACGACATGGACAATGGTGGTGGGCCAGGCTGTCCTGAGTGGGCTGCGGGGGACGTCATGGACAGTGGTGGTGGGCCAGGCTGTCCTGAGTGGGCTGTGGGGGACGGCAGGGACTGTGGTGGTGGGCCAGGCTGACCTGAGTGGGCTGTGGGAGACGACATGGACAATTGTGGTGGGCCAGGCTGTCCTGAGTGGGCTGTGGGGGGCGGCATGGACAGTGGTGGTGGGCCAGGCTGTCCTGAGTGGGCTGTGGGGGACGGCAGGGACTGTGGTGGTGGCCCAGGCTGTCCTGAGTGGGCTGTGGGGGACGGCAGGGACAGTGGTGGTGGGCCTGGCTGTCCTGAGTGGGCTGTGGGAGACAACAGGGACAGTGGTGGTGGGCCAGGCTGTCCTGAGTGGGCTGTGAGGACGACATGGACAATTGTGGTGGGCCAGGCTGTCCTGAGTGGGCTGTGGGGGAAGACAGGGACAGTGGTGGTGGGCCAGGCTGACCTGAGTGGGCTGTGGGGGGTGACAGGGACAGTGGTGGTGGGCCAGGCTGACCTGAGTGGGCCGGGGTGGACGACATGGACAGTGGTGGTGGTTCAGGCTGTCCTTAGTGGGCTGTGGAGACGACAGGGACAGTGGTGGTGGTTCAGGCTTACCTGAGTGGGCTGCGGGGGACGACATGGACAGTGGTGGTGGGCCAGGCTGTCCTGAGTGGGCTGCGGGGGACGACAGGGACAGTGGTGGTGGGCCAGGCTGACCTGAGTGGGCTGCGGGGGACGACATGGACAGTGGTGGTGGGCCAGGCTGTCCTGAGTGGGCTGCGGGGGACGACATGGACAGTGGTGGTGGGCCAGGCTGTCCTGAGTGGGCTGTGGGGGGCGACATGGACAGTGGTGGTGGGCCAGGCTGACCTGAGTGGATCGAGGTGGACGACATGGACAGTGGTGGTGGGCCAGGTTTACCTGAGTGGGCTGTAGGGGGCGACATGGACAGTGGTGTTTTGCCAGGCTGTCCTGAGTGGGCTGTGGGGGACGACATGGACAGTGGTGGTGGGCCAGGCTCTCCTGAGTAGGCCGGGGTGGATGACATGGACAGTGGTGGTGGTTCAGGCTGTCCTGAGTAGGCCGGGGTGGATGACATGGACAGTGGTGGTGGTTCAGGCTGTCCTGAGTGGGCCGGGGTGGACGACATGGACAGTGGTGGTGGTTCAGGCTGTCCTTAGTGGGCCGTGGGGGGCGACATGGACTGTGGTGGTGGCCCAGGCTGACCTGAGTGGGCCCGGGGTGGACGACATGGACAGTGGTGGTGGTTCAGGCTGTCCTGAGTGGGCCGGGGTGGACGACATGGACAGTGGTGGTGGTTCAGGCTGTCCTGAGTGGGCTGTGGGGGGGGGACATGAACAGTGGTGGTGGGCCAGGCTGTTTTGAGTGGGCCGGGGTGGACGACATGGACAGTGATGGTGGGCCAGGCTGACCTGAGTGGGCCGGGGTGGACGACATGGACAGTGGTGGTGGGCCAGGCTGACCTGAGTGGGCTGTGGGGGGACATGGACAGTGGTGGTGGGCCTGGCTGTCCTGAGTGGGCCGGGGTGGACGACATGGACAGTGGTGGTTTGCCAGGCTGTCCTGAGTAGGCCGGGGTGGACAACATGGACAGTGGTGGTGGCCCAGGCTGACCTGAGTGGGCTGGGGTGGACGACATGGACAGTGGTGGTGGCCCAGGCTGACCTGAGTGGGCTGGGGTGGACGACATGGACAGTGGTGGTGGGCCAGGCTGTCCTTAGTGGGCCGGGGTGGACGACATGGACAGTGGTGGTTTGCCAGGCTGTCCTGAGTAGGCCGGGGTGGACAACATGGACAGTGGTGGTGGCCCAGGCTGACCTGAGTGGGCTGGGGTGGACGACATGGACAGTGGTGGTGGCCCAGGCTGACCTGAGTGGGCTGGGGTGGACGACAGGGACAGTGGTCGTGGGCCAGGCTGTCCTTAGTGGGCCGGGGTGGACGACATGGACAGTGGTGGTGGGCCAGGCTGTCCTGAGTGGGCTGGGGTGGACGACATGGACAGTGGTGGTGGTTCAGGCTGACCTGAGTGGGCTGCAGGTCCGGCCAGGCCTGGTGTTTTTCAGGGATCCAGTTTGCGATTGGTGTTGAGGGACCAGGTGGAGCACAGAAGGCCTCTGAGTTCCTCCTGCCTCTCTCCTGAGCAGAGCTGCTCTGAGACGTTGCCTCAGGCGTCCCAGGCAGCCCTGCTGCTGACCAGCCCTTGGGGAGCCACCCGGAGGCCGCAGCTAGTCACATCCGCAGTGGACAGCAGGGTCCTGATGGTGTGTGTCCACGCTCGCCTACAGTTGGTACGAGAGCCTGGGCCTCCTGCCCACTGGCCCCCACGCTCCCTGGGAGGGAGCGGGGCCACAGTTTGCAGGGTGACCTGGAGGGCCCGGCAGCCTGACCTCTGAGTGTTCACGCAGCTCCAGCACGTGTCTGTGTGTGGTGGGTGGCCGCAGGCCAGCTTCAGGACAGTTCTGCATGTGTCTTTGTACTTTTCCCTGCAGAGGCAGGGGACCGTGGCCTTTACATCACACCTGCTGGCCTCTTCCTTTTGGAAAGGTCCCTTTTCAGAAAGACTTCTGATGACCCTCAAGGCCAGCGCAGGTCAGCACTCAAGCAAGTGGTCTGCTTGCTGTGTGACTGGTGCAGCCCGTACGTACGTATGTGAGCGTGATTCTGCTCCCATGTGCCGCTAACAGCTGGCCTGCTGGGAGCTTGAACTCACCTGCTCATGCTCACCTGTCACCTCTAAGGCCAGGTCATGCACAATTGGCTTCTCCCAGCAGGAGGTAATGATCCCCAAGCAGGGCACAGCCCCTCCACAGAGCACAAGCAGGGGAATTTTCCTGTCACCTCCCCAGGTCCCTGGGAGCTCTCCCCACTGGGCGATGCCTCTGGATGTCAGGGGGGAGCCAGAGGGAGGTGGCTGGCCCCAGTGGGAGTGGGCAGGTGGCTGTGCGTGGGCCTCCTCAGGCCAGGCTCTGCACCACCCACCCCTCTTGGTCTCAAGCTGTGGCGCAGCACCTCTGCGTGCACACAGCGTTCTCCATGCAGAGTTAGGGTGGCCAGAGGTGACACTGGGGTGAAGGGGGATGGTTCAGAGGTGGCCACCATGGATGGTGAAGGGCGAAGGCCAGCTCTGTTGTGCTGAGAACAGTGAAAATGGTTTTGGATAATTAGTGGAACAGGTCACAACTGTCCCCGGGTCGTGTGGCTCCCTGGCTGGTTCGTGGTCTCATGTGATACGTGGAAAGTTCAGACGAGGGAGTTCAGGGGACATTTGGCAGAGTCCCGCTGGCCACCTGGAGGGAGGGCACAGGCGACAGAGGAGCCTGAGACCCCCTGCACACGTGACCCGAGGAGGAGGGAGCCCTGGCTCTCAGTGCTGGCTGGAGGCGTGGGCCAGCGGGGTAGCTGGCTGCAGGCTCCCTAACTTCTCATCTTCCCGGCTGCGGAGCTACTTGGTGTGTTGGTTGCTGTTAAAATTTAGAGCTATTCGCGGTGCAGTGTCGCGGTTTAAAAACGTGACCTGGGTAGTCGGGAAGACTGGCCCCGGTTCCTGGTTTGTTAGTACAAGCTCAGGGTAGAGGGCCCAAGTCAGGTCGGGCTCTGAACCCGCCCGGCGGAGGAGGTGGGAAGCCATGGTTCCAAGGCTGCCCTCCTGGCGCTGGGCTTAGACTCTGGCCAGTCCTGGGACCTGAGAGGCCCAAACGGGGCGTCCAGCCTGTGGGGTGAGTCGAACTTCTGGCCTGATGTGGCAGAGTGGTGGTGAGGCCAGCACCCTCCGCCTCCGCCTCAGGACTGCAGCGCTTGGGGCTCACCAGGGACAGCGAGGAGGCAGAGCCTGAGTGCACTTCTGACTGCAGACCTTTCCATGGAGAGTCCTGGGGCAGAGTGGCCGTGCCTCCGCTACAGGCTGCTCCCATGGGCCCGTGCGCTCCTCCTCCCTACTCTAGTGATGGAGACTCTGAACATAGTTGTTGCTTTCTGCTCCCAGAAGATTTGGCCAGTATTTCCCCAGGTATGGACAACTAGGGTACCCGTGGCAAGGAGTAGCTACCTCAATTAAGCATCCTCCCACCCTGAATGTAAAATGCTTCAGGTTTTCTGGGGATGAGGGAGTGAGGGCATGTTTCCTGCAGCCCTCTGGGACCTACGTGGTTTAAACATCCAGAGGCTTAGAATGTGTGGCAGCAGCAGCTCAGGGCACATTTGGATGGAGAGGGGGATCCTGGACTGTCAAGCTGCCTCCATGGAAGGCTCAGTCCACAGAGCAGCATGAATACGCTGGAAGAGATGCTCAGAGTTCTGCGGTTCTCGTGCAGAGAAGGCACGTGGGCCCGACATGTTGGGCTGGAAACGTGGTCTGCCTGGGTGGCATTCTCCGGTGTGTCCCAAGGCTGCTGTTGGGAGGGCCTGCTACATTTGGGTTCTCGTTGCTGCAGCTCTGGGGCTCGGGGGCTGAGTGGCTGAGTGTGTGTCTGTCAGGTGGAGTGGAACCCCCCCCCCCCACGGGGTCTGTGGCCAGGTCACGTCTTGGCCATTTACTCTCCTGGTGACATAACACTAACACTTGATAAGGACAGAATGAGGCTAGATGGCAGTCTGTGTGTCTGCTGTCCAGGGGCAGCGAGGCCGAGCAGGGAGAGGGCCAGTGGAGAGGCCAGTGGCCTTGGTTGTCTGGCAGGAGCCGTGCTCACCCTGCTCTCGGCCACCTCCCCCTCACCCCTCCCTTCCTCTTTAAGCCCTGCCTCGCCCTTGCCCTCCCTGCCCTCTCCAGTCCTGCCCACTGTGGCCAGGTGTCCAGCAGGAGCCAGGGACCCTTTGGAGAGGACTTGGTGTCTGAGGTGGCATCTGCTGTGGCTGTCCTGCATGTTGGGTGTCCTTGGGGTGGGGGGCGGGGCCTTCTGTGGAGGACGCCCAGGTCCATTCCCCCCACCACCGCTCTGCCCTCCAGCACTGAGGTGACCGGGCCAGCCTGGATCCGTCCTCCACCCCAGCAGGGCAGGTGTTCTGAGAAGAGACTTGTCCCCTGCCCTCAGGTGCCCCTCGGGTTTGACGGGCAGGCCAGGTAATTTTGCAGTAAGGTTTTTAACTGAGATGCGGTCCTCATGACAGAGTTCCCCTCCCGAGCCAGGGTCCGGAGCTGTCTGCACCGTCACATTGTGCATGGACACTACCCCATCCAGCCCCAGACGGCACATGCCCATGCCCCACTCTGTGGACTCCAGCTGCCCGCTCCCCCAGCCTGACATCCGCCATTTGGCTTCCCACCCCACATGGCGGTTGCTTCCTGGAACAGTTTTCACTGACCGAAATGGCCTGAAAGGTCCGCACCCTCAGGGTGCCCCAAACTTGAGCCTGTGAGTGCGTCGGCACATTCCCGCAGCACGGAGAACCTGAGTCCTGGGCGGGCCCCCACACTTGGCCGGCTCCACCTGTACACGGACAGCCCCTCCACGTCTATCTGGTGCATTTCCCCCACACCTGGCCAGGTCCCCCCCATTTGATCTCCCCTACCTGGCTCATTCCTCCCACACCTGGCTGGTCACCATTCCTGTTTAATTACCTTCACTTCAGGAAAATTACCTCCACATCTGTTGCATTCCCCTACACCTGGCTGTACCTCTCACACCTGGAAGATTCTCCCCATACCTGGTAAATTACCATGATACCTGGCTGGTTCCCTCTTACCTAATTTCCCTCATACCTGGCCAACCACCCACACCTGCTGACCACCCACACCTGGCCAGTCCCCCTCACCTGGCTGACCACCCATACTTCACTCCTCCCACACCTGGCCAGTCCTCCCACACCTGGCTGACCACGCACAGCTGGCCGATGCTCCTCCGAACAGCGTTGCCCTCTCTCCTACACTTGGTGGGCCCTCCCTTCCCTGGTAACCCTTCACAGATCAGCCATGCCCAAGGTGGCTGCAGTCTGTGCCTCTTTGGCACAGGTGTGGCCGTCCTGCGTGGTGTGTCCTGGCTCCTGGCTCTGTGCTGCTTGTGAATATCCCCGAGTAACTGCAGATTGGTGTCTCGGCAGTACTGGAACTCGGAGGTCGAGGGCCCCGAGGAAGGTCTCCTCTGTGAGACGCTGTTGAGACCATCTTCCTGAGAGATGCTGGCCATCTAGGATAGGTGGTGTGGGAGGACACCGGGAGGGTGCCGTGTCTTCTCCCCGCAGTCAGGGGCAGGGTGTCCTGCCAGGGACAGTGAACGGGGGTGGGCACGTGCTGCAGAGGCTCAGGGACAGTTCTGGCTAGAATTCCCAGAGGTTGCTTCCACTTCCTGGGCCTGGTTCCCCAGCCTCCTGGGGCACCATGAGCGCCCAGTGCCCTGCAGTGTGGCATCTGCCCCATTTGTTCCGTCCTGGTAGTCCTGTCCAGACCCGCAGTCACCCTGGATTGCCAGCCAGACCCCATCCCACGGGGAAGAGTTCAGGAAGCAGTGTCTGCTCTGCCTCTCCCGGTGAGCTCTGTCCCTGTGCTCTGCCTCTGAGCCCACCTGAGCTCCTGGCCAGGTGACCCTGGTCATTTCCTTGGAATCTTCTCCTTGCTTTTCCCTTTAAGTGGCTCAGAGAGACTTGGGGGTTGCCCAGCCCCTGGCCTGTGGCTGAAGCTGCAGATCTAATCCCCAGGCAGGAGCCACCTGTGCCCTCCGAGGGTGGGAGAGCACCAGGGTCCCTCCAGGCCTGAGGCGGCTGTGCCTCTTCACGCGGGGCAGGACCCGGCCTGCCTTGGGCACATGAGCACCCAGAGGGTTTCTGTAGAGCTGTGGGACTCCAGCACCCTTGGCCTGCGTGGGGTAGGCTGGCTGTCTGCAGGTTCCCTGCTGGGCGAGTTCAGCCACGCCCTGGGCGGGCCAGAGCCGTCCTGTGGGGCTGTGAGGTGGCATGGGGGGTGTGGAAGTTTGGTGGTCTCCTCGCCCCCCCCCCCCCCCCCCCCGTGTGCTCTGAAGATGGCAGCAAGCTGAGTTCAGGTAAGTGACAGGAGCCCTGGCTGGGGCAGTGAGGAGGGCGTCTCAGAGTAGAGGGCCGCAGGACAGGGAGGTGCCACTCATGTCCAGACCTGGCCCCCATGGTGCCTGGACGCAGGGCCAAGGGCAGCATGCTGCTGCTCGACAGAGGGCACTTTCCAGGTGAGGAGAGAGTGACCCAGACAGATCCAAAATGCAGCATGTCTTCTCTCAGCTGTGGATGCGGCTGGCCGAGTGGGCTCAGGAGAGGGCAGAGCTAGAGGAGCACCTTCCCTCCTGAGTCCAGCCTCCCTGCGCCTCTCAGTGTGCACATGCTGCTTCTGAGAACGCTTTTGGAAAGCACTGCCGTGATTGGGTTGTGAGCTCGAACCCCGCGCACACAGGGGTGGTGGTGAGGATTTTAGTGCCACTGTGCTGCCGAAGGCTTCAAGGACGCTGCAGGGGTGTGTGTGTGTGTACGCGCGTGTATGCATGCGGGCATGCGCGTTTGCAGGGTGTGGGCTCAGCTTCTCGGTACTGCCGGTGCCCAGCTGGACTGCCCAGTCCCCTGGCCTGTGGTGTCGGGTGACGGCTCGACGTTGTGCAATGGCTGCCGCTCTGGTCTTTCTCAACCTGTGCACCAGACACGGTGCCAGGGCCCCTCCTGCTCTGGGCGGGAGTCGCGCTCTGAGGTTGGTCCTGGTTCTGCCGTGTAGCCGCTCTCGTGTGCCAGTGCTGCGTCTGGCAGGTGGCCTGTCTTCACATTCCTCAGCGCCTCCTGTGCCCGCACCGCTCCTGCGTGCTTCCCGCCACCCTCTGTGAGACAGCACCTTGGTTCTGCCGTGGACGGTGGCCATGGCCTCCCGACATCCATGGGTCCTTTTTTTTTCTCAGCCTGAGTGGACAACAGGAGCCAACTCAGCTGGGGAATGGGCAGTGAGGCCCTGGGCAGGGAGGGACAGGAAGTCTGCAATTCTGGTGGGATATGGACCCTCTGAGGTCAAGGCCAGCGAGCTCTGGGGGCACAGGAGTAGGTGAGGAGGCTCCAGGGAGGGGTGTGGGAGGGTGGCTTCCTGTCTCCACCTTCTGGTCCTCTGCGACCCACATTGCCTGTCTGTCCACACTGGTCTCTGTGTGTCTGAGCCTCGAAAAGTGCCTCACACTCGCAGCAAGTGGTCAGTCAAGGTTTGTTGACTCCAGTGACCACGTGGGCAGTCTTCCCGCCACAGGAAGTTAGAAGGTTCTGACGTATAGTAAATGGCTTAGACATGCGGAGGGACAGGCACCTCCTCCCAGAGCCAGTGGGTGGAGTGTGCGGTTGCAGCTGTGCACAGCTCTGATCCCGGTCCCTGGACACCCTCTGGCACTGGGCTCCTGTTTGACCTTGAAGCTGTCGGTGGGTTGAGGAGTTTGGGGTCTGGGGTGGGCTGCTGTCTGAGGTCCTGCAGTCAGGAAGGCGGAAAGGACTTGGAGGGGCCAGGAGAGACACAGGAGCCCTTCCCTGAGGGACACCCACCCCGACTGCGGGCATGGGAGAGGTGCAGGCCCTGTACCCAGGGTGCCCTGGGATCCCAGTGGGTCTCTGAAAGAAGAGAAGGCATCCTGGTGGGGACAGTTTCTTTCACCACGAGATGAGGGCGAGGGGTGCCATCTGTTTGGGGGCCTGGGGGCACCTCTGTCTGCGGAGGAGGAGCTGGTGGAGCATATTCAGTCCTAGGGCTGCCAATGCCCCAGTGTACTGTCCACAGATTCCAAAGAAGGAACCTGAGGGCTCAGTCGGGAGGGCTGGACGTTTCATCACTCCCGCGGTCCTCGGTGGCTTCCTCCTCGGTGGCAGGCGGTGTGCAAGCAGGGGATGGTACCGGGAGGTCCCGTGCACAGGTGGCCTCCTGCATGTGTGTGGCACGTCCTTTTACTTCTCAGCCAGGCTCAGGTTGGCTCGGTTTTCTCCTCAAGAGGGGCGGGCACCTTCTTTGGACCCTTGTCTCCCTGCAGGCTTTCCTGGGCACTGGTTAGTGCTTACCCAGCAGAGGGTCACCATCTGCTGCAGGGGAGGAGCTGAGGGGTGCTGTCTGCAGGGAGGGGCACTCTATTACTCTACGGGGGGGGGGGCACTGCCATTACTCTGCAGGGTGTGGCTAGGTCATCCTCTTCTACAAAGAGGGGTGGGCACTGTGGGAGGGGACAGGTCTGGGGCAGTGACAGTTCTCAGAGCTTTTCCCAGCAGATCCCAGACCGTGTCCTTCCTGGTGGGTAGCTGCGTCGTGCTGCCTTTGCTCTGCAGGCAGAGGAGGGAACCACCTGCCTGGCTCTGCAAACTGGAAGGGGGTCCACATCTCTTCTAAGAGGTGCAGAGGATTGGCCAGGAGTGTTGAAATTACTGAATGTCTTCCTCTGTCAGCTCAGAACTAAAGGAAGCCTGGGATTATGGCTCAGTGGCAGAGCACTTGCCTCGCACCTGTAAGGCACAGGGTCTGATCCTCAGCACCACATAAAAATAAAAAAATAAAACAAAGGTATTGTGTTCCTCTACAAAAAAAAAAACTAAAAGAGTTCATACTATGAAGAAAATATTCAGTAGAATTAAAAAACGCAACCCCTAACCAATGTATGTCCTAAATTTTCAATTTTGGGGGGGAGTACTGGGGTTTGAACTCAGGTGTACTCTACCACTGAGCCACATTCCCAGGCCTGTTGTGTGTTTTATTTAGAGACAGGGTCTTCCTGAGTTGCTTAGCACCTTGCTGTTGCTAAGGCTGGCTTTGAACTCCAGATCCTCCTGCCTCAGACTCCCAAGCTGCTGGGATTACAGGCGTGCACCATCATGCCTGGCCTAAATTCTCAATTCTAGAGGAATCTTCCTCAGGACCTGGCTCATAGGAAGATCTTGTAGAAAACTTTTGGGACTTTGCAAATTTTTTGTTTAATATACAGCTTTAAAACTCTTGCATGTGCTCTGTGGCTTCCTTAAAATAACTTGGTGTTATAGGCACGGGTGAGATCTGACCTGTTCCTACTGATAACTTGCTCTTCTATTTTTAGCAAGTTTAACTACTGTGCTTACTTGCTTTATCCAACCAGTAATTACCGAGCATCCTCTGGAGATTAGATATTATGAGAGTTGCTGGGAATACAGAAAACAAAACAAAAACAAAAATAAGAATTGGTCTCTTCTTGCCAGAATTAAAATCTAGTGGGAGAATCAGGCACTTTCCAAAAAATGTGATGAATGATACCGACACAGAGCCTCACTTTTATTCTTTGCACCCACAGCAGAAGGCTCTGTGAGTCCCAGGTCTGCAGGTTGTCACCTCCACCTCGGGATCGACTGGGTTGCTTGGGGGCTGCTGGCCCGTGGACAGTTCGCCTGATACAGATTGAAATGCCTACTGGCCTTGATCTGTTGCCAGAGTGGAACTGGGCCATGGGGAGACTGCCACACTCCTAGCCTAGCCAGGGAATCAGAGCGTCCCTCTCTTCTTGTGGAAGCAACTTGGAGTGAGTGAGTCGCCCTTCAGTCCTTAGGCCACCAGCAAGGCCTTCCTGGGGAGCAAAGGACAAGTCCCCTGTGCCCCAGACCAGGGCTATAAGCCTATTCTGGAAGGGCAGGGTGTTTGCAGATTAGGGGCCCCGTAGTCTGTGCAGCGTCTGAGCTCTGCCACTGTGGCAGGAAAACAGCCACAGACAAGAGGTAAGGGAAACACGTGAGCCACACCTTGCTTACGCATCAGCTCATGACTGTCTGGGGGACAGGTGTGGCCATGGGGCCTGGCACTGGGGACCATGGGACTGTGCCCTTGGGCCCTTCGAGTCAGCTGTCCACACTGATGGTGAGTGTCCAGCGAGACACTGCCCCATGGCTTCCCTTGGGCTCCTTGTGCGTCTTTCTGTCAGTGGATTGATGGACGGGGTTTAGTGAGTGGACAGACACACAACCAAACTCAGTAAACCGGAAGGCATCGGAGTCCCCCTCCCGCCTGGCCCAGCCTGCCCCCAGTCGTACACACCCTGCAGAGCTGGTAAGGCTGGGGGGGGCCTCTCCACACACTGGCCCTGGAGCGGACGTTCTGTGATGGACACAGAGTGGAGGCTTCCTTCTCCGCAGGACTCTGCAGCATGTCAGTAGGTGACCGCAGTCTACGGGTGACCCTCTGTCCCTGCTGGGCATGGCTTCCTGTGACCAGCGGCCTGGTTGTTGTTGGACGCCATCTCCACGACTCTTCACGGCTCACGGCGTCATCCCAGTGACTGTGGGCTCCTCGGAGGCTGCCTGCTGAGGACCCCCAGCCAGGCCGACTTCCCCCTGCCTCCCTGCTGGAGGGGTGAACAGGCGCTCTGTTGCTTAGCAACTGCTGTCTTCAGCTGGGGGTGTCCGGCCACCAGGAGGCCAGCAGGTGCATGTCCCACAGTAGGCTTGAGGAAGCAGCAGCACTGCCCCTTACCTCTGCTGACTTGGGGACCTTTGCAAACTCGGTGATGAATATGATTGAAGCTACCTGGGGACCACAGTGCCCTTTAATTAGCACATAGCGGTGATTTGGCAGTAACACACTCCTCGGCTGGCCGCGGTCCACACTGTGGAGGACTGAAACACTGTTGCTAGTTACCGCACTGGGATTGGAGGGGCGGGTCATTTGTTTCTCACCTGTGTCTGTGCCAAGTGTGCGTCCCTGCTGGTCATGGGCAGGCCATTCCTCATGAGGAACTAGCACAGTGGCAGTCGAGTGGCTCGTTGAAGAAGTCTGGGACGTTCTTCTGGTCCTTGGTCCCACTGGAGGCTTCTGAGTGAGGGTCCTCCCCAGGAGGACGGCCTCTGTCCTTTCTGAGATGCATGGTTTGTGCCAGCGGAGCCGGCTTTAGGAAAGTGCATTTCCGTCACCGTGTCGGTCTGCAGTGTGTCTTTTCATGTTCATGTCTGTGTGATTCTCTGCTGTTCATCCAGGACTCAGAAACCCCTGGCTGGCGGCTGGGTGCTAGGATCCGTTTCCTGCGCTCTCTGCATGCCACCTCGCTGCCTTTTGTCCCTTCACAGGCCACGCTAGCAGTACTGCATTCCACGGAGAGGCCCTCCTTCAGCTGGACACCACTGAGCTTCTGCCCTCGCGTCCAACTTATGTGCTGCTGGAAGTCCAGGAAATTCCCTCACACAGAGAGTGTGTCCACGTGGTGTTCAGGAAACCCAGCACAGGACAGTGGGGGCTTCTGAGTTTAGCTGACAACTTTTCAGCTTCAAATGCATTTGTTTGCTGAACGAAGTTCCCTCTGAGGGTGGGTCAGTGTGGTGTGTGCATGCTGGCCGATGCCGCCCAGCTTGGCAGTGCTGGACCAGGCAAGCAATGGGTGGTGAGAGGAGACGGCCTGCAGGCAATGGGTGGTGAGAGGAGATGGCCTGCCAGGAGCACCTGGTTAGCCCCTAGCAGTCTGTCCAGAAACTCACTGGACTGAGGAGGCTCATTTTAAGGAACTTTAGGAACCAGAAGGTGGAGACAGTGAAATTTCTTATCCTGTTTCTGCTTGGTGTTTTGGGTTCTTAGAAAGTTTACTTTTGAGACATGATTATACCGAGGTTTGGGTACAGTGTGCTGTTTGGATACCTGTTCACCTTGTATACTGATCAGAGCGAGGCCATTAGCATATCCACCACCATGAACATGGATTGCGTCTCTGCAGTGAGAACATTCTAGTCCCTTCCAGCTACTTTGAAACACACAGTACAGGGCGGCCAACTGGTCTCCCTGCTGCATGGTGGGGCCCAGGACTCTTTCTTGTCCCACTGTGGCTCTGTATCTCTCCGGAGCCCTGCCCCTGCCTCCCTGCTGTGGTGACCACTGTCTACTCACACCTCTGAAGATGGACTTTGATTCCACGTGAGAATGAGATCACCAGGATCCTGTGCTTCCAATCTGCAGGCTGGACAAGCAGTCTGCTGGGTTCTAGGTGCCAGGCCAGGGAACCACGGCTGCCGGACACAGGCCAAACTCAGGCTGGTTGGATAGCCACACTGGCCATTTTGGACTAAAAGTAAATTCACAAGTGTGGTGAATGCGGTTAGAATGTGGACTTAAAAACCCAGCAGTGCTTCATGCTCCTCTTCAGTACTTGCCTTTACATAAACTTAACAGCATTCAAAGTGGATGCAGGTATGAATTTGCCTCTTGTGCAGTGATACATGGTGGTTTTTTAAAAATATATTTTTGTCAATGGAGCTTTAATTTATTGATTTATATGTGGTGCTAGAATTGAACCAGTGCTTCACACATGCTGGGCAAGTGCTCTACCACTGAGCCCCAGCCCCAGCCCGATACTTGTTTGTTTGTGATATAAAAACCACCTATGTCCTGCCCTTGGTCTATCTTGGCCCCATGGGTAGGTGGGGAGCCTGGTCAGGTGCAGCCCCAGTGGCTCAGTCTCCGGAATGCGGAACTGCGTGGCAGGAGCACTGCTTCTGTGGCCTGGAGGCCAGGGCGATGAAAGGAGAGGCCTGCTGATCAGGAGGTCAGCCTTTCCTTCTCCAGGAGGAGCCAAGCAGCTCATGCAACTAAGTGCGGCATAGAGAAGGGCTCAGAGAAGAGAGGACTGTTGGCAGACATCTGGGGTGGATTTAGCTTCTTCTTGTTTTTTTGCAGTTAAAGTAAAAAAGGAAGTATCCATCTGGGTCTAATAAAAGATACTCCATACCTTTGTTTGGGGTGGAAAACTTTTTCATTCATGGGATAATTAATTATAAAACACTGAGAAATTTAAATTCCACATGCTGAGGTTCTGCCGATGGGTCAGAGATGCACATTGAGGTCTCCCCCGAAGCCAGCTGGTTTCTTGGAACGTCTGGAAGCAGGCATCGCAGCAGCTCAGTGAGGACAGCTGCACGAGGCTGATGGCCGGGGCTTGCCATCCTCTGATCCACCTGGGCACAGCACAGGGACCCACAGGGTGGTATTAACAGAGTGCGTCGGCCCTGTGCCTTGGTGAGCAGGCCCAGGTCAGGGCAGTGCCCCTTGCCCTGGGGGCCACGTAGGTGTGGTCCCAGGTAGAGAGGCACCAGGTATAGAGCGATGTGCTCAGAGGGCCTGACCCAGAGCCCCCCCCAGCTGCCGGGTTGGAATTGGACTGGATCACTTAGCAAACACTTGGCCCTTGGCAAGTTATTTTCCTTAGGTTCCTGAGTGTAAAATGAGGAGTGTGGATGCACTCTCCATGGTGACTGAGGGCTGAGCAGAGCTGACACGCAGAGAAAACACAAGTGCTAGGTGACTTCACAGGGTAAGGGGAGCACGGGCTCCTCTGGAGGTGCAGCCTGACGGGTGGTCAAGCAGTCGCTTGAACAGGCCTCAGCCTCCAGCACTGGGCTCCTCAGGGATGCTCCGGCTCGCAGATGGTCGGCCCACTTCTCCGTGCAGGGCAGGCCAGCTGGAGCAGCCTACCTGGGGTTTCAACAGCGTGTCGGCTTGGGGAAGTTCTGCATTGGAAAGGCAGCGACCGTTTGCGTTGGCTGTTTCCCATTTACCAGCACTCAAAGCAGACCCCCCCCTGCGGCCGTCTCCTGGACGAGGCTGAGCACCCACCCCTGCATTTCAGCAGCGGAAGGAGAAATTGTGAGACCTCCTGTGATGGTTTCAGCGTTTCCCAGCTTCTGACTCGGGGCTCATGCGGAGTGATTGTACCTACTGGTTCCTGGTTTGTGTGCTGTGGGGCGCTGACAGTGTCCCTGAGTGGATCCCAGTATTCTCAGAATGACAGTAGATACTGCGAGCAGAGGGTTATTCGAACCCCATGGGTGCTTTGGGAGTGTAACAACAGAATCACATCGTTCATTCCTAGAACTCTTCTTAGGCAGCAGAAGCTGGAGGGAGGGCAGCCCTGTGGTCTGCAGGATGCTGACCTCAGCATGGCCCTCATTCAGAGCCACCTGAGCCTGTGCATAGACTGCCATGCCTTGTGGTGACACTTCACGGGGGGCAGGGACTCTGGCTTGTTTATCCAGTAGAATCTTTTTGTAACCACTAAGTCATGTTGATAGATTTAAAAATTGCACCTCATTTTGAGGTAGTGGGAAGTGATGGGGCTGTTGGAGGAGTCTTACGATAGCTCTCCAAGCCCAGGCGGTCAGCTCCTGTGATGGTGGCCGTGGAGACGTGGCCTCATTACCTGCCTATACCCTTGGGAAAGTAGGTCGGGTTATTTCAGCAAGCTAAGTTGGACGCAGAATCCAGCAGGTTAGGAAAGTGGCAGCCATGGTGATCTTGTGGCTTGAGATGAGCTGGGAGCCGCTGGGCTAGTGATGCTATCCCAAACCAGCACTGTGCCCCAGAGACGAGCCAGCATGGCCCAGCTGTGACACAGAGCTCGGCTCTGCCCTCTGCTAGCTGTGTGGCCTGGGGCAGGCTACTTAGCCTCTCTAGGCCCGTGTTCTGATTGGCAGATAAATGGACATGAGGACAATGATTGCATAGCCCACAGCGAGGGAACTCAATGAGTTACCCATGTACAGTGCTGAGAACTGTGCCCTTAGCCATCAGCCAACGGGTGCTGCCCTAGTCTCCATTATCAAAAAGGCCAGGCTGTTGGGATTTCCTCTTTCCCATGGAAATGCAGGTTTGTGGGTTAAGTTTCCGCTTTAGTGATATAGGAGCTAACTAAATGCAAATTTTTCCTGAGTTGTTTTCTGCCCTCTATAGAAATGGCTACTAGCCAGGATAAAAGCATCTTATCTGTCACATGACTGTGGCATTTAATCCCTCTTGGAAGATGCTTTAAGATGATAAGGAGGGGAAGGTGTACCAGTCGCAGGGCCCTTCCCTGGTGTGCTCTAGGCCCAGGGTTCCATGTCCATCACAGCACACATTTTCAAAAGGTCGACGGGTGCCCCAGGCTCCACAGCAGACTGCCAGGGAGAAGGGTGGTGCACCCAGTAGGCAAGGCATGCTTCCCGGGAGCTCACCGTCTCGCACTGGGGCTGCCAGCTCCTGCCCCTTGGTGCCTCCTGTGGTTGCATGGCCTGCACAGATGCCACTGTTGGTGCTCGGGAGCAGCTCTGGAGCCCAGGTGGCTCTGCTCATTTATGAAGGGTGAACTGCTTCCCTAGCCAGGGTCCTGACTGTAGGCGCTGCCTGATGTCTTCCCGAATGACCCTGCCTCAGCTGCTCCTATCGCGCTGCCTAAAGCCTGAACTCGGGGCAGGACCGACCTGCTCCCTGTGCTTAGGGGCTGCATTAGGGGGCCCAGGTCTGAGGACCGCCGTGAACCTGCAGCGCAGTGTCTGCCTTTGGTGTGTTCAGCAGGTGTATTTGTGCATCCCAGGCTCTTCTGTTCAGTCATTCCTGTAACAGAAAGCTGGGTCCTTGTCTTGGACACCAATCCAGTAACAAACATAAGATCTTGGGCAAAAGGAAAAAGAAGGTTTATTGCTTTGCTACCAAAGGAGAAACACAGGGAGCTCCTGTCCCAAGGTCTGTGATCCTGCCCATCTGCAGGAACAGGGGCCTTTTGTCGAAGTGATTCAGAGAAAATGAGATCAGGGAGGAGAAGATCAGGGAGACCAGGAAGGAGGTGGTTAGGGAAAAGATCAGGGAGGAGAAGTTTAGCAGAAAAGAAAAAAACTATATAAGCTTCAAAGCCACAGGGATTAGTCCAAGCATCAAGTGAGCCCCTGTTATTCCCTCCCTGCAGAGTGCTGGGAAGGGGTGGTGTGGGGAGAGCAGCTGGGCCCTGGAAGCCCCACAAACCTGGTGTGAGGCTGGAGAGAGGGTTTAAGTTCAGGGTGGTGGGTCTCCCCGGTGAGCACCCCCAGCACATGCGTGGCCCTGGCTGCGTCCCAGCGCTGTGGAAACACCTGCGTAGGGACAGTGTGCTAGCGCTTGTCCAGCGGGCTGGTGCTGGTCAGACACCACAGGCAGAAGGTGGCACGGGGTGTGTCTGAAGCCTCAGTCACCCCTGTGTGACAGGCACAGTCGGCCCGAGGGTGCAGGGGTCTCTGAAGGGCTCCCCTGGGAGGCCTGGCATGGCCAGTCCTCTCCTGAGGCAATGACCTGTTGCCTGAGTGCCAGCGCCGGCGGTGCAGGTTGGTGGCAGTGAGTCTGATTTAGTGGTCTTTGGGGTGTGCAGTCCTTCTGACTCAGAGGACCAAAAGGAGAACAGGGGAAAGGAGGAGTGGCTTGACTTGGGTCTTACGGAGTCTTACTGGGTGATTCCTGTGAGTCTACTGATCAAGCCAGCTACCGTGGAGCTCAGCAGCCCCCGCTGCCATCACCAGCAGCCAGGCCTGTGCTCCGCGGGTTCGGGACCCAGAGGACGGGGGGAAAAAGCAAAACACTTGGTGCAGCGCTGGCTCCTTGCAAACACGCATCCCTCCCAGCTCCACCCCGTCGGCCCCGCCCACCCTTCCCGGCCCCACCAGCAGTGTCGGTCCTGCCGACCCCTCCACCCCCCCCACTGCACTTTGAGCGCCCCCCAGCTTTCCCAGCTTCCCCCATGAGGGGGAGGTAGTGGGAGCAGCCCTGTCACGTAGCGGAAGTGGAATGACCCTGTGAGCCTGACAGCAGGGCCTGCGCACGGGGACCAGTTGGTGGCACAGTTACTGTGGCTGCCTTACCAGCCGGAAGTTGGGCAGCTGAAAGACTTACTAGCTTTGCGACAAATGAGCAGCGGAAGTAAAAATAGAATTCAACTGTGATTTTGGCCCAGCATTTTAAAATGTATTTATAGAGTGTCATCACTCCCAGAATAATCATTCATGCTTTCATTCAGTTGACAGTAATAGGAATGTTTAATAATTACTGAGCACTTACTGCATGCCCTAGGTGCCAAGGACAGAGTGATGCACAGTAGGTTTGTATCCCTACCTTAAGAGATTTTTGAAGGTTTACAGTTTGTAGCCATTTCTAGGCAGAGCTCTACATTGAAATGACATGAGTGCTTAAAAAATCAGTGCCTATGCACCCCCCCTCCACCAGGCCAGAAGATCTAACTTGCAGGGCCCAGGCTGTGCTATTGCTTCATTTTAAACAGTTTTTCAAAATATTGAATAAAAAAGCATACATGACAGAGTTACCATCCTAACCACTTCCAGGTGCAGTCGGTAGAGTGAAGTATTTCCCATCGCTGTGCGCGATTCCACAGCATCTTCACCTCGCAGAATTGAGCAGGAGCGCCAGCCCTCTGCCCTCCGTCCTCCGTCCTGTGGCCCCTTTTCCTGCAGCCCTGACTGCTCTGGTGGCCTGGCCTGCGTGCACTCTCTTGGTGCATGCTTCTCTGTGGTGAGCGACGTGGCCTGTGCTAGCCTGTGTGGCCTGGTGTGCTGTCCCCCCTCTCATGGTGGGCACCGGGGCTGTGGCCTGCATGGGCGTGGCCCTCCAGCCGTGTGGCAGTATTGTGGGGGCACCTGCCTCTGGATGCCCCACTTCCAGGGCCCACCCTGCTGGCTTCCTGCTCCAGCTCCTTGCTGCCTGTGGGGTTCTCTGGTTTTCTGATTGCAGCCTTCCTAAGGTGAGGTCTTTGTGGTCCTCTGTCATTAGCAATAGGAGCAGCTCTTCATGTCTCGGTGAGCATGTTCGTGCCTTTGTAGAAATGTCTGTTCAAGCCTTTGCCTGTTTTTTTTTTTTTTAAGTTTTTATTTATTTATTTTTAATATTTATTTTTTTAGTTTTCGGTGGACACAATATCTTTGTTGGTATGTGGTGCTGAGGATCGAACCCGGGCCGCACACATGCCAGGCGAGCGTGCTACCGCTAGAGCTACATCCCCAGCCCCCCTTTGCCTGTTTTTAAAAACAATTTCTTGTTGTTTTCTTTCAAATGCTTCCCAGGTGATGTTGCTGTGCAGCAGAGTTAACCCTGACCCAGAAGCAGTTCACAGGCAGCACATGGGTGATGCTTCAGTGCTCGAGATTCCCGGGTGCTTGGAGGCTGGAGAGGGGTGGGAGAACCTGGCTGTGGCAGGAGATGAGGCTGCCGCTCAGGTGGTTGGAGAGATGCAAACAGGTGGAGTTAGGAGGAGGTGGTCAGGGTCAGCTGGAGCAGGGATGGACTCGGGGTGACTTACTTGCTGATGAAGTGTGAACAGACCCTCAGGGAGCCTGCTGAGGGAGCCAGGGGAGGGACTTCTGCACGTCCTGCAGTGCCCAGATAGGACTAGGAGAAGAGCCGGCCCTGAGGGTGGTGAGGCTGGTAGCCATGGGCCCTCGGAGCCTGTGGCCCAGCAGCTGCCCTCATGGCCCCTGAGGCAAGAGCATCAATCTGCTTCTACCCAGCAGTGGGCACTGGGGCTCAGGCCAGAAATGCACAGAAACTGCAAAGGCAAAGGCAAACGAGATTTTGGGGCACTTTTTCAAATAAATGATGCTTTTTCTTAGTGCATTATGTGCATATTTGATAGCTTCTTTGTAGCTTTTTATAAATTAAAAAAAGCATGTGCTTAAAGAAAGGAAAGAAAGAGATGAGGTAGATGTCTACAGTATTTATGGCAGAGGCTCAAAGACATTATGGGACTCCTGAGCCAAGATGGCTCTTCATGGCCCTTGATTTTGATGATCATGAAGTGAACCTGTGTGTTCGGCCAGGTGATCGTAAATACAAATGTGATTTTAAAATGTTAAAATTACAGCTGGGTCTGTGCTGCTTCTGCTAATCCAGATAGCAACTGTGCCATGTGCTGCCAGCTTCGGACGTAGCATAAAAAGCGTCCTGGCGCACCCTGTTATCAGACGGGCATGCTGCTGGTGGGTCCATCCTTAGGTCAGAGAGTGGGCAGCCTGGAGGAGCCTTTAGATCACATGACTCCAGGACCTCCTGCAGACAGCCCTCCTGCCCTCCTGGGGGTGGAGGGTGACCTCGTGGACGTGGCAGGTGAGTGGGTTGCAGGTTAGCCAATGCTGGCAGCACAGGCCCAGCTGGCCTGCCTCCCTGAGTGCTGATGCCACCAGACGCTCTCCTCCGGCACGAAGGCCTGTCCCACCTGTGGGGCTCCCCCAGGTGGCGGAGGTGGGGTTTCCTCCTGGTCCCCACCTTCACCTTCTGCCTGCCCCCTGCTGCCCTGGGAAACTTATTTTGCCTTTGACGTTAGTGCTGACCGTCTCACTCTCGCCTGACTTTGTCCTGAGTCAGTGCTCCTGTAAATACCCAGCATGGGTCCCAGGCTGAAAAGCATTCATGAAAAGCCGCAGCCAGCAGAGTGCTGAGAGCCCCTGGGTGCACGTGGCGGGCACTGGTGGGCAGGGAGGCAGGAGTCGGGGCTGGCAGGGCCTGCAGGGCGCAGGTTGCACCCTGGCGACGTTTTCTGTTTCCGGCCACTGTGACGACTGGGGTGGGAGCAGCAGGTTTCCTTTGGGTAGGATGCGGGACCCTCTTTCAGCTGAGAAGGGCAGGTGAGGCTGGCGGGAGGGTGGAACTGGGTGGTGTGGCGAAGCCACTATCTCAGGCAGGACCCCTTGTTGCCTTCTCCAAACGTGCCCCTCCTTGCCCAGATGAAGGAGAACCAGGCTGTGCCCCAACCCCTCCTGGATGTGGCCTGCTCTGTGGGGGGGGCATGCCCAGGCCGCCCTGCTCTCTGCAGAGCCATGCCCACCACCAAGGGCGCCCTCCTTCCTCACCCAGCCCCACACCCAGCCCCCTGTGGTCAGACCCTATTCTCTGGTTCCCTGGGGCGGATGGCGCCTGGCTGTTGTGACTGAGCGTTCCTTGGATCACAAGGCTTGTGGGGTCTTACTGTCAGGTTGGTGTTTCTTCTGTGAGCAGCCTGTGAATGTGCCTTCGCACTTACCCACGTGCTGTTCATTTTTCCTCCTGAATTGTGAGAGGTCTCTTAATGATGAATTATTTCTTTAAACAATAAGCACACTGCAAATATTTCCCTAGTTCCCCATGTCTTTTGAAGTTGGAGTACGCACACAGGTGTGCAGGAGCTAGGAAGTGCTTATGTGGCCAGAGTCCTTATCCCGTATGACCTCTGGTGGACACAGGTGCACGCCTGCCCACTGCCTGCTCCCCCATGGCAACTGTGACCTCAGGGAGCCGAGTGGCTGTCCTTCCTTTCTGGGGGATTCAAGGCACACCCCTCTCCCTCACGCACACGTTGTCTCCTTGGAAGGGATGTCGGCAGTCCCTGTCTGGGCCCTGCCAGTGCAGCTGCCCTCCTTGCTGGGGAGTCCGGTCTGGCTGGGTGCGTGGGCTCCCCTGTCTCTGTCACACCTCCATGCGCAGCATGCCCTGTGGCTGGCAGTGGACGCCACACCCCGGGGTGTGCAGTTCCCAGGGCATCAGGTTGGCCTGTGGGCCAGCCAGTTGGGTGACACTCCTGAAATTGCCATTGCCTATTTACTGGTCTTCAGGTTCAACAGGGCATGACAGGAAAAAAATCTAGAAAAGCGTTTTGTATGATCATGTCACACTGTGAAATGCATAGTCGTTGATGAGGGCAGTGCCCAAGGCTCACAGGGCTCCCGCGTCCTCGTCGGTCTCCTGGCCTCTTCACTCATGATGTGGACGGAGCGGCTGCTCTGCCCAGCCATGTAGGTCCTGCCCATGGGTGACCAGAGGCCCCCTGCCTGGCCCAGTGCCGTGGGGGCACCAGGCAATAGTAGGTGGTGAGACAGGTGCCGGCTCAGCCCCTCAGGTCACCATGGGGCCAGCGGTGGCACATGCAGGACAGCATTGGAGCGGAGCCAGCAGGTCCAAAGACCCTTGTGGGCCTGCAGCCCTAGGCCTCACAGCTGGCTCCTGGGTGGTGGAGAGGAGGTCTAGGGGTCTCCCTGGCCCTCTGTTCCTCTCTTGCCCAGGCCCTCTGCCCCACCCTTCAGTGAAGGCAGCAGGGCCTCTTCCGTGTGCAGGTCCATGTGCACCTTTCTCCAATGGCTTTGTGCATGGGTCTGGGTCTTTCTCTTGCTAGCGGAGCACTGTGTGCATTGGGTGTTTCCATGTCTACGTGTTGAGCACTAGTAACCATGAGCGAGAACACTGAGTCTCCCACACGCTGATGTTAGGAATGCCTTTGCAAAATCCGGGGCAGAGTTGATCTGATTTGACGATGTACTCAAATGTACTTCCCTGAGCAGGGAAGTAGTGCGTGGGCTCGGGATCCTCCACCCACCAGGCCCCGGCGTGAGTCTGCACACTTGCCTGGCCTTGCCCATAGGGTGACCCTGGCTGGGCAGGTGTCCTGAGTGGCCACTCTCATCCGGCCAGGCCTGAAGACCTTGCTGTGGGCTCTGGAGCTCTGTGGTGTACCCGCCTGGGAACGTGCTGCTCTGCTGGGTCCTGGGAGACTTGTCTCTGAGGTGACATGGAGGGCATGTGGCCACGCGGGCTCAGTGTCACTCTCCTTCCTCAGAGGCTGCCTCTGTGGCCTACTTGTCTGCTTCCTGGCCATCCTTGCTCTAGGGAGAACACCCTGCCTACTCTATTGCGTGGCCTCCTGAGCAGGTGCTACTGGTCATTTGCCCCACTTCTGGCTGAGGAAGTGGGCAGCCTCAGGTGAGCCAGTGGTGGCCCAGAGTGGGAAGCATGTTCCCGGGCATCTGCCCTCTGGCTGCAGGTGGAGCCCTCTCCTGAGCCTCAGCCTCACCTGCTAGAGCACTTGGCTCCTACGTGCACCACCACCCGGGGTGCACGTCACAGAGGCAAATGCACTTCCTGGTTCAGCTCAGCATTACTGGGTGGCCTGCAGCACAGCAGCATGATGGCCACATTCCAGGATGTCCAGTGGTGAGGGCGAGAGGGGACTTGGCTTTCCCGGTTGAGGACAGGACTGCAGGGAAGAGAAGGAGGAGCTCTTAGGGGCAGGAGGACACCCCCGGTCAGTGCTGTTTGAGACCAGCTTCTCCCTGAGTAGCCTCCACGTGGACCAGGTGGCAGGTGAGGGCACTCATCGATGGTAGCCCCGTCTTCTCAAGCTCCAGGACATAATTTTCAAGACATAGGGCAAAAATGAGAACGAGGTGTCTGCAATGGGAAAGTGGATATTAAACATGAAGCTGCAGTTCCAGCGCCTGGGCAGCTCGCAGTTCAGTACAGCGTCACCTGCTGGTCGCGCTGCTGAGGAAATGATCACGTTCAGAAATGAGCTTCACGTGGAGTTATTCCACACCACGTGAGCGCCTGCTGTGTACCACGTGACACCCTAAATGCCTACTGTTTCTTCAAGAAAAGATACAGAGTTCTCCTGACGTTGTTTGAAATGGTGCCCACTTGTGGGGTCAGGGAGTCCGGGTCCCTGAGCATCACCCGTGCAGCCACAGCGGGAGGGGACGTCTGGCCCTGGAGGAACCAGGATCACACAGAGTCGGGTGTTTCTGTCCTCGTGTCCCCCGCAACAGGGGACAAACACAGGACATTTTCATTCTCAAAGAACAAACAAGGTGACCAGTTCCTAACTCGCTTGGGTGCTCTGTGGAGGGCAAGGTCCAGCCCTCACCTCCGCAGCCTTCTCCTGGACAGTCCCTGTTGAGAGCCACAGTTTAGTTAGAATGACGCCTGGCGTTTTGCTAGAGGGAATGGTTGAAAGGTGACCCTGCTCTGGGATCAAGGCGGATCCTGCCGCCTACTCTGGACTCCCCGTTGAGTTCTCGCGGGGTTCTGGGAGAATTGGCCCGCGGAGCCCTGTGGAGGGAGTGTGTTCCCGGTGAGAGTTCGGGAATAAGGAGTTGCTGTTTGAACCTACAAGGCTGTGTGGCGGCTGGGTTATCTTGAGCAGCCTTGAGGCTCCGTGGCTTCCAGGGCTTCCCTTGTAGAACAGAGCCATGTGTGGAGTGTGAAACTTCCCTTCTCGTCCCGAGCAAGGCCCTGAGATGGGCCAGGGTGGCTTCAGAAGGGCAGACCATGTGCCCCAAGGCCCCAGCGTCTGTGGCAAAGCTGAGGTCGCCACGGCAGACAGCAGCCCAGGGAGCGTCACAGAGAAGGGATGCCCTGCCCAGGAGAGATGAGCGCAGGCCAGGCACGAGGCGCTGGGGACTGCAAGGCCCCGCTTCCGCGTGGGAGGCGTGGTGTGACAGGGCTGTGCCAGCCCCTCTGTGCCCAGTGCATGAGAGCTGGCCAGTGTGGTGAATCTGGACGGACCGTGTAAAGCACAGTGGGGCTTCCATTTCCAGGGCCTGAAGGGCCTGCTCCTCACGTGCAGGTGCAGCGTGCATCCACGTCCTCATCTCTGCACCGTCCGAGTCTGTGCTCCAGGATGCTTGCAGAGTTGGGCAGCAAACACCACCACCTGAGTTCAGGCCATTTCTGTCTCCCCAGGGGCAGCTCTGAGCACGAGCAGCCGCCTTCCCGGCCCCTGCAGCCCGTCTGCTCTGTGTCTGTGGGCCGCCTGCTCTGGGCACATAAGCGGGCTCTGCAGCCTGACGCGCTTCACTGGCCTTCATGTGTCGCCTCGAGGCCTGAGCGCTGTCAGGGCTCCTTCTCTTCACCTCCAGGCAGCACCCTGCGGGCGGATGTGCCCAGGTTTATGGCTTCTGCCCTCAGCTGTGAGGATGGTGCTGCAGATGTCCGCGCGTTTCTGTGGGCGCACTTCCCTTCCCGTCACACAGGCAGTGGCCTTGCTGGGTGGTACGGTGGCTCCTTTGGGTTCCATGCGACTGTGGAAGGAACTGCTAGCCATTTCCAAAGTGGCTGCACCCTTCACGTCCCCTAACAAGCAAGGCAGCCCCCGGCGACTGCACGTCCTCCCAGTACTGATCTACCTGGGTGACACATCATGGCCTGCAGTGTCCTCATCTGTCTCCCCGGGATGGTGACACCTGTAAATGGGGCACAAACGCTGTCCCCACCTGTGTCATGGGGGACTGTCATGTCTACATCAGGATGGCATCACGTGTACATCGGGGACGGTGTCACCTGTCTGTGGGGCGTACACCAGGGCCCTGCCACGTCCCCATTTCTCAGTTGGGGCAGAGCTGAGTCTGCACCAGGACCTGGCAGGCCCCTCCCTGCTGCCTCGGTTTCCTCACTGGCCGAGGGACGGGGTGGTGCTTTGCTGACAGGCTGCCCCCAGGACTGACCAGGGGCTCGGGACAGTGGCCGTGGAGGTGCTGGGGTTGCTCACAGGAGCTGACCCGACTCTGCTGATGGGCTGGGGCTGGGCGGCCCAGGCCCTCTAGCTCCCTGAGGCCCAGGGCCCAGCAGTGCCACCTGTGGTGCTGTCCTCATGGAGGCCTCATGGAGGCCGGGCAAGCATTCCGCCCTGGACTGTATTCACAGCCCTTTAAAAACGTGGTTTTGGATAGGGTCTCACTCAGTTTCCAGGCTGGCTTCACCTTGAGATCCCCTGCCTCAGCCTCCCAGGCTGCTAGGACTGGGGCATTTCACTGAGTGCAGCCGCCCTCTGGCGCTCTCAGCAATCCGCCTGTGACCCTGCCTGCTTCTGGCCTTGGGATTTAAAAGAACCAGGTGATGATCCGGAGAGACCAGCTGGGCCCAGCAGGACCCCGTGCTTCAGGGGCTGGGATGCTGTCTAGGCCAACCTGCAGGGCCAGTGCCGGGAGCAGAGGGCAAGGGTGGGCAGGCAGTGGCTCCTGGTGAGGAGCCATCTTCCTGTCCAGGTGCTGGGATTTGAACTCAGGGCCTTGCTCTGAAGCAGAGGTTCTCACCTGGGAGCAGTCCTGCCTGCTTCCCCTGCCCCATGATTAGACTCTCGATTGTCACCATGAGGGTGACAGTGTCCCAGAGGTTGGTCCTTTACCCCACGCAGATGTACCTGCTTGTGGCCTGGTCTGTGACGTAGAGATCCCTCCAGCCATGACTCTGCCTTTCAGTTTATTTTAAGAGTTCACTGAACTCACACCAGTAAAATTCCCCGTCGTCCTAAATAGCTCAGCAAGTTTCCTTTCACTTATTGAGGCAAGAACCGGAGAGAGACTTGCTTTATCTTACTTTTTTTGCTGTTGAAGCTGTTCCTGGGATCGTCTCGAGGGTCTGCAGTGGTTGTCGTGCAGACTGCTAACCCTTCTAACAGAAGGGAGCTGGATCTGGATGGCAGACCTCTGTGAAGCAGCCTGTCAGTTTAAAAGACGCTGCCTAAGTCACTGCTCAGGACTGGGGTGACGAGCGCGCCTTTGTCGGAGTCGCTTTTCTCTTAGATCTAAAGTGCACATCAGAAGGCGAATCCACGTCAGGTCCATGTGCTGTGTGGGTTCCCACCGTGGTCCCTGGCTGGGCTCTGGAGAGGAGCTGGCGTCCAGCTGGGCCAGTGTCTCCCGCCACGCTAGTCACAGCTACAGGCTCTGCCCCGTTCCGTCCCCTGTCCTCACAGCAGCCTGGGAGCTGGGACGGCTCTGCTCTGTCCGCCCACCACCTAGAGCTCCTGGGCACCGCCCAGCCAAGGCCCAGGCCCGGGGCTTGCCTGGCTGTCCTTGCTGTGGGCCTTCTGCGTGGCCACGGAGGAATCCCAGGAGCAGTGAGGTGGGAAGAACATCAGGGCCAGGGAGGAGGAGTTTCGGGTAACTTAAGTGAAAAAGATAGAAACCCGAGCAAATGAGACCCCTGAGATTTCACAGTCGGTCCTTAAGTTTAGGTCAATAAGGACCGTTGTCCTTGATAAGTTCCTTTGAAAAGTGGCATCTCGACTTAAACACACCTGCCCAGCTTTCCTTTCAGCCACTTCACAGGCAGCGAACACCCACACGAGTGGCACCGTCCTCCCCTGCTCAGAGCCCTGGCCTCCCTGCACCCACTCAGCCTGCTGGACTGCGGTTGTGGGTGGGGCTGCTCCCTCTGCTGCCACTCAGTATGCATGGCTTTAGCTGAAACCTGATAAAATCCAGCTGAGATCAGAACTTTGTGGCCCTGGGAGGAAGAGAGCTAATTTTGAACAAGTAAGTTTTGATCTGTTGGTTCCACGGTCTTTTGGTTGTTCTTGTGCTGGCCTAGGGCAAGCCCCCCTGCGCACTCTGCCTGCCTGCCACTCATCAGACAGACAGCCGAGGGCATCCCCAGGGCAGGGCCGCAGGCTGGCCCCACACCTGCCCCCACCACAGGGGGCCACAGGTGGGAGGTGGAGCAGGAGGACCCTGCTCTCAGGCGTTTCCACCTGGTTAGGCCATGAAGACCCACCTCCAAGAGTTCCGGACGAATCCACAGACTCCTGGGAGCTGGGATTCCAGCTCCCTTGGAGCAGCATCCCGACCACTCTGCAGTTCTGACTGGGCTGGACAGGACCTGAACCCCAGGGCTTCCTGGACCCCACTTTTGACCAGCCTCTTCAGCTTGCTGGTGCTGGCTTTCTGTACTTACCAGAGTTAGGGGCTTGTAGTGGTCACCTCGCCAGACCGTCAGCCATCGAATCCATATGCTCTGGGAACCAGAAGTTGGAGGCCCTGCTGGGTAACGTTCCCTTTAGAATTGTGTTCAGAAAGGCTGGTGGCCCACTGCCGTGTCACATGGGGCTGAGAGTGGCCAGCTCCGATGCCTGGCACCTGTGCCAGACCTGGTGTGAATTCCTGGTGCCCATCACCTATAAAGCTGTGAGAGGAAGGAACCCTGTAAAAAGGGCCACGAGGGCAGCTGGCCACCATGAGGTGAGCGTACGGGTGCCGTTGGCCATAAAGGCAAAGGGCTGAGGAGAACACAGCCCAGGGCCTCTTCTTTGGACAGCGGGTCATGGGTGGCCTATGACTCGCCACGCACAGTTGGAACCACAGGATCCGATGCAGGTGCAGCCTGGAGACATGAGTCATGGAAGAGGGTCTTCCTCAGCACCATCTGTAAATGCAGAAAACCAGGAACCAGCATCTCAGGGACTGTGTAAGGAATGGTGTGATCACCCCTTGGAGGGCCCAGCAGGAATCAAGGCGATGACCTGTCTGTGTTGTTACCTCCTTGTGGCCTTTGCTGCATGTGTGCTGCTGGTGGCCCTGCTGTGGGAGGTCTGTGCACTGCAGGAGCTTATGAGAGTGTAGGGACCAGGGTGCAGCGTGGGGTGCTCACAGCTCAGGGCTGAGGGCGCAGCGTGGGGTGCTCACAGCTCAGGGCTGAGGGCGCAGCGTGGGGTGCTCACAGCTCAGGGCTGAGGGTGCAGCGTGGGGTGCTCACAGCTCAGGGCTGAGGGCGCAGCGTGGGGTGCTCACAGCTCAGGGCTGAGGGCGCAGCGCGGGGTGCTCACAGCTCAGGGACCAGGGTGCAGCGCAGGTGCTCACAGCTCAGGGCTGAGGGCGCAGCGTGGGGTGCTCACAGCTCAGGGCTGAGGGTGCAGCGTGGGGTGCTCACAGCTCAGGGACCAGGGCACAGCATGGGGTGCTCACAGCTCAGGGACCAGGGTGCAGCGTGGGGTGCTCACAGCTCAGGGCTGAGGGCGCAGCGTGGGGTGCTCACAGCTCAGGGACCAGGGCACAGCATGGGGTGCTCACAGCTCAGGGCTGAGGGTGCAGTGCAGGTGCTCACAGCTCAGGGCTGAGGGTGCAGCGTGGGGTGCTCACAGCTCAGGGCTGAGGGTGCAGCGTGGGGTGCTCACAGCTCAGGGACCAGGGTGCAGCGTGGGGTGCTCACAGCTCAGGGCTGAGGGTGCAGCGTGGGGTGCTCACAGCTCAGGGCTGAGGGTGCAGCGTGGGGTGCTCACAGCTCAGGGCTGAGGGCGCAGCGTGGGGTGCTCACAGCTCAGGGCTGAGGGTCCAGCGTGGGGTGCTCACAGCTCAGGGACCAGGGCACAGCATGGGGTGCTCACAGCTCAGGGACCAGGGCGCAGCGTGGGGTGCTCACAGCTCAGGGACCAGGGCGCAGCGTGGGGTGCTCACAGCTCAGGGACCAGGGCGCAGCGTGGGGTGCTCACAGCTCAGGGCTGAGGGTGCAGCGTGGGGTGCTCACAGCTCAGGGCTGAGGGTGCAGCGTGGGGTGCTCACAGCTCAGGGCTGAGGGTGCAGCGTGGGGTGCTCACAGCTCAGGGCTGAGGGCGCAGCGCGGGGTGCTCACAGCTCAGGGACCAGGGCGCAGCGTGGGGTGCTCACAGCTCAGGGACCAGGGCGCAGCGTGGGGTGCTCACAGCTCAGGGACCAGGGCGCAGCGTGGGGTGCTCACAGCTCAGGGACCAGGGCGCAGCGCGGGGTGCTCACAGCTCAGGGACCAGGGCGCAGCGTGGGGTGCTCACAGCTCAGGGACCAGGGCGCAGCGTGGGGTGCTCACAGCTCAGGGCTGAGGGTGCAGCGTGGGGTGCTCACAGCTCAGGGCTGAGGGTGCAGCGTGGGGTGCTCACAGCTCAGGGCTGAGGGTGCAGTGTGGGGTGCTTACAGCTCAGGGCTGAGGGCGCAGCGCGGGGTGCTCACAGCTCAGGGACCAGGGCGCAGCGTGGGGTGCTCACAGCTCAGGGACCAGGGCGCAGCGTGGGGTGCTCACAGCTCAGGGACCAGGGTGCAGCACAGGTGCTCCCAGCTCAGGGCTGAGGGTGCAGCGTGGGGTGCTCACAGCTCAGGGCTGAGGGTGCAGCGTGGGGTGCTCACAGCTCAGGGCTGAAGGTGCAGCGTGGGGTGCTCACAGCTCAGGGACCAGGGTGCAGTGCAGGTGCTCACAGCTCAGGGCTGAGGGTCCAGCGTGGGGTGCTCACAGCTCAGGGACCAGGGTGCAGTGTGGGGTGCTCACAGCTCAGGGTTGAGGGCGCAGCGTGGGGTGCTCACAGCTCAGGGACCAGGGCACAGCATGGGGTGCTCACAGCTCAGGGACCAGGGCACAGCATGGGGTGCTCACAGCTCAGGGCTGAGGGTGCAGCGTGGGGTGCTCACAGCTCAGGGACCAGGGCGCAGCGTGGGGTGCTCACAGCTCAGGGACCAGGGCACAGCATGGGGTGCTCACAGCTCAGGGACCAGGGCGCAGCGTGGGGTGCTCACAGCTCAGGGACCAGGGTGCAGCATGGGGTGCTCACAGCTCAGGGCTGAGGGTGCAGCGTGGGGTGCTCACAGCTCAGGGCTGAGGGTGCAGCGTGGGGTGCTTACAGCTCAGGGCTGAGGGCGCAGCGCGGGGTGCTCACAGCTCAGGGACCAGGGCGCAGCGTGGGGTGCTCACAGCTCAGGGACCAGGGCGCAGCGTGGGGTGCTCACAGCTCAGGGACCAGGGCGCAGCGTGGGGTGCTCACAGCTCAGGGACCAGGGTGCAGCACAGGTGCTCCCAGCTCAGGGCTGAGGGTGCAGCGTGGGGTGCTCACAGCTCAGGGCTGAGGGTGCAGCGTGGGGTGCTCACAGCTCAGGGCTGAAGGTGCAGCGTGGGGTGCTCACAGCTCAGGGACCAGGGTGCAGTGCAGGTGCTCCCAGCTCAGGGACCAGGGTGCAGCGCAGGTGCTCACAGCTCAGGGCTGAGGGTGCAGCGTGGGGTGCTCACAGCTCAGGGACCAGGGTGCAGCGTGGGGTGCTCACAGCTCAGGGACCAGGGTGCAGTGCAGGTGCTCATAGCTCAGGGACCAGGGCGCAGCGTGGGGTGCTCACAGCTCAGGGACCAGGGTGCAGCGTGGGGTGCTCACAGCTCAGGGCTGAGGGTGCAGCGTGGGGTGCTCACAGCTCAGGGACCAGGGTGAAGCGTGGGGTGCTCACAGCTCAGGGACCAGGGTACAGCACAGGTGCTCATAGCTCAGGGACCAGGGTGCAGCGTGGGGTGCTCACAGCTCAGGGACCAGGGTGCAGCGTGGGGTGCTCACAGCTCAGGGACCAGGGCGCAGTGTGGGGTGCTCACAGCTCAGGGCTGAAGGTGCAGCGTGGGGTGCTCACAGCTCAGGGACCAGGGTGCAGTGCAGGTGCTCCCAGCTCAGGGACCAGGGTGCAGCGCAGGTGCTCACAGCTCAGGGCTGAGGGTGCAGCGTGGGGTGCTCACAGCTCAGGGCTGAGGGTGCAGCGTGGGGTGCTCACAGCTCAGGGCTGAGGGCGCAGCGTGGGGTGCTCACAGCTCAGGGACCAGGGCGCAGCGTGGGGTGCTCACAGCTCAGGGCTGAGGGCGCAGCGTGGGGTGCTCACAGCTCAGGGACCAGGGAGCAGCGTGGGGTGCTCACAGCTCAGGGACCAGGGCGCAGCGTGGGGTGCTCACAGCTCAGGGACCAGGGCGCAGCGTGGGGTGCTCACAGCTCAGGGACCAGGGCGCAGCGTGGGGTGCTCACAGCTCAGGGACCAGGGACCAGGGCGCAGCGTGGGGTGCTCCCAGCTCAGGGACCAGGGTGCAGCGCAGGTGCTCACAGCTCAGGGCTGAGGGTGCAGCGTGGGGTGCTCACAGCTCAGGGACCAGGGCGCAGCGTGGGGTGCTCACAGCTCAGGGCTGAGGGTGCAGTGCAGGTGCTCACAGCTCAGGGCTGAGGGTGCAGCGTGGGGTGCTCACAGCTCAGGGACCAGGGTGCAGTGCAGGTGCTCACAGCTCAGGGACCAGGGCGCAGCGTGGGGTGCTCACAGCTCAGGGACCAGGGCGCAGCGTGGGGTGCAGACAGCTGAGGGCTGAGGGTGCAGCGTGGGGTGCTCACAGCTCAGGGCTGAGGGTGCAGCGTGGGGTGCTCACAGCTCAGGGACCAGGGCGCAGCGTGGGGTGCTCACAGCTCAGGGACCAGGGCGCAGCGTGGGGTGCTCACAGCTCAGGGACCAGGGCGCAGCGTGGGGTGCTCACAGCTCAGGGACCAGGGCGCAGCGTGGGGTGCTCACAGCTCAGGGACCAGGGCGCAGCGTGGGGTGCTCACAGCTCAGGGCTGAGGGTGCAGCGTGGGGTGCTCACAGCTCAGGGACCAGGGTGCAGCACAGGTGCTCCCAGCTCAGGGCTGAGGGTGCAGCGTGGGGTGCTCACAGCTCAGGGCTGAGGGTGCAGCGTGGGGTGCTCACAGCTCAGGGCTGAAGGTGCAGCGTGGGGTGCTCACAGCTCAGGGACCAGGGTGCAGTGCAGGTGCTCCCAGCTCAGGGACCAGGGTGCAGCGTGGGGTGCTCCCAGCTCAGGGACCAGGGTGCAGCACAGGTGCTCCCAGCTCAGGGCTGAGGGTGCAGCGTGGGGTGCTCACAGCTCAGGGCTGAGGGTGCAGCGTGGGGTGCTCACAGCTCAGGGCTGAGGGTGCAGCGTGGGGTGCTCACAGCTCAGGGCTGAGGGTGCAGCGTGGGGTGCTCACAGCTCAGGGCTGAGGGTGCAGCGCAGGTGCTCACAGCTCAGGGCTGAGGGTGCAGCGTGGGGTGCTCACAGCTCAGGGACCAGGGTGCAGCGTGGGGTGCTCACAGCTCAGGGACCAGGGTGCAGCGTGGGGTGCTTACAGCTCAGGGCTGAGGGCGCAGCGCGGGGTGCTCACAGCTCAGGGACCAGGGTGCAGCGTGGGGTGCTCACAGCTCAGGGACCAGGGTGCAGCATGGGGTGCTCACAGCTCAGGGACCAGGGTGCAGCGTGGGGTGCTCACAGCTCAGGGACCAGGGTACAGCACAGGTGCTCATAGCTCAGGGACCAGGGCGCAGCGTGGGGTGCTCACAGCTCAGGGACCAGGGTGCAGCGTGGGGTGCTCACAGCTCAGGGACCAGGGTGCAGCGTGGGGTGCTCACAGCTCAGGGACCAGGGTACAGCACAGGTGCTCATAGCTCAGGGACCAGGGCGCAGCGTGGGGTGCTCACAGCTCAGGGACCAGGGTGCAGCGTGGGGTGCTCACAGCTCAGGGACCAGGGTGCAGCGTGGGGTGCTCACAGCTCAGGGACCAGGGCGCAGCGTGGGGTGCTCACAGCTCAGGGCTGAGGGTGCAGCGCAGGTGCTCACAGCTCAGGGCTGAGGGTGCAGCGTGGGGTGCTCACAGCTCAGGGACCAGGGCGCAGCGTGGGGTGCTCACAGCTCAGGGCTGAGGGTGCAGTGCAGGTGCTCACAGCTCAGGGCTGAGGGTGCAGCGTGGGGTGCTCACAGCTCAGGGACCAGGGTGCAGTGCAGGTGCTCACAGCTCAGGGACCAGGGCGCAGCGTGGGGTGCTCACAGCTCAGGGACCAGGGCGCAGCGTGGGGTGCTCACAGCTCAGGGACCAGGGTGCAGTGCAGGTGCTCACAGCTCAGGGCTGAGGGCGCAGCGTGGGGTGCTCACAGCTCAGGGACCAGGGTGCAGCGTGGGGTGCTCACAGCTCAGGGACCAGGGTGCAGCGCGGGGTGCTCACAGCTCAGGGACCAGGGCGCAGCGTGGGGTGCTCACAGCTCAGGGACCAGGGCGCAGCGTGGGGTGCTCACACCTCAGGGCTGAGGGTGCAGCGTGGGGTGCTCACAGCTCAGGGCTGAGGGTGCAGCGTGGGGTGCTCACAGCTCAGGGCTGAGGGCGCAGCGTGGGGTGCTCACAGCTCAGGGCTGAGGGCGCAGCGTGGGGTGCTCACAGCTCAGGGCTGAGGGCGCAGCGTGGGGTGCTCACAGCTCAGGGCTGAGGGCGCAGCGTGGGGTGCTCACAGCTCAGGGCTGAGGGTGCAGCGTGGGGTGCTCAC